>NC_080172.1:16350667-16478167 GCF_950295315.1 Erinaceus europaeus | reverse complement strand
AGATGATGCCGCATCCCGACGAATATCTGGCGGGGCGATGTTGCTAAGAATTGGCAGCCATGGAACCGGGGTGGAAGGGATGGTTCCAGAAATTATCCTCATGGAGGAATATAATTTGGAATCGACCAAGTGGATATGGGGGCTACGGAACCATACTGGGGCACAGTATTCTGCAGTGGAATAGCATAACGCCAGAGATGATATGTCTAATAATTTGTATTAATGGTTACAATTTTGGATAACATATTAGTGTTAATCATCAGTTATTAGAATAATGTTGAAAGAAAGCAAAGCTATTAATTATCTTTTTCAACTTTCTAAGTGTAAGTGTCCTTACACTTATAAAGTACACTGAAAAATGATTGTTATTGTTGGAAAAATAAAGAACTATATTAGAAAGACAAATAGTCACTGAACTTAGAAACCAAAACTACTATTGTTTCCTTGCTGCAAATTTGTATTCTGCATTTAGAATATTCACGTATATTTCATCTCTTACTCCTCAATACTTCTGCAGATTTTGTTTATCCATTTCTGCTTTGCTGGTATCTAATATGGAGATAAAACACACCTGAAGTTGTGACCAATAAATGTTAGTCCAGAAAGTTATCTTTTTAACAAAGCTTTAGGTCTCTGCTTTTCCAATAGGACCACTATAGTAATAGAGAGTCACCTCAGTTTTACTGGACTCCTCATAAATCTATAACTTGGACACCATGAGTAGTTTCAGAAACTACAAGAGTTCTATTTCACCAAAAGTGGAAGTATTCTACTCCCATCAACTTTGAAAGTGCTTGATTTCTCCAGTGTGAAAGAAGTGTTCACTTAAGTGACACAGGAGCTGCATAACAGATAGCCATGCAGTCTGAGATTTGCCTTAAATATGGAAGACATAGGAGGGGTCGGGCGGTAGCACATTGGATCAAGTGCACATAGCTCAAAGCTCAAGGACCAGCTTAAGAATCCCGCTTAGGGGAGCTGGGCGGTAGCACAGCAGGTTAAGCGCATGTGGCACAAAGCACAAGGACCAGCGTAAGGATCCCCACCTGCAGGGGAGTCGCTTCACAGGCGGTGAAGCAGGTCTGCAGGTGTCTGTCTTTCTCTCCCCCTCTCTGTCTTCCCCTCCTCTCTCCATTTCTCTCTGTCCTATCCAACAACAACGACATCAGTAACAACAACAAGAAAACAACAAGGGCAACAAAAGGGAATAAATAAATAAATATTAATAAAAAAAGAATCCCCGTTAGAGCCACCAGCTCCCCGCCTCCTGGGGGTGGAGGGGTCGCTTCACAAGAGGTGAAACAGATCTGCAGGTGTCTGTCTTTCTCTCACCCTCTCTGTCTTCCCCTTTTTCTCCATTTATTTCTGTCCTATCCAACAACAATGGCATCAATATCAACAATAATAATAATCACAACAATGATAAAACAACAAGGGCAACAAAAGGGGAAAAATAGCCTCCAGGAGCAGTGGATTCATGGTGCAGGCACCAAGTCCCAGCAATAACCCTGGAGAGTATATATATATGAAAGGCATGATCTGTGGTTTAAGTATACAAACTACTAGCTCTTTGAGAAAGAAAATTTCCTCTAATCAGCTGTGGTCTCTAAACAACTTTCCAATCACATCGACTTTCCAATCTTCTGTGTATTTGAGGATGCGAAAGTCAATTAGCATTCTTCAGCTAACTGACTTTTGGTTTCTAGCTTCATCATCCCATGAACACTGTTTTTAGCTTAAGTATCGAATGACTTCTTTGACTGTTATTTCAAACAGGTAATTTTCATAGCTATCTGTGGAGACTAAATTCAAATCTATGATTCCCTATTGACTAGCTCCATGTCCCTGGAAGTTTATTACATGTCCATATGTTTCATGCTGCCTACAAATCTAAAACAATAATAGTATTGATTTCTTAATGTGGATGTGAGTATCAAATAAATTAACCCATACAAAGACAAAGAATAGTGGTTGGCAACTTGCAAAATGTTACTGTAGGGCATATATACAAATATATACGAAGACCTTCTTTTGAAGGTCCACGTGGTATGCATCCAGTTGAGCACACACACATAGTACCATGCACAAGGAAGCAAGTTCAAGAAACCAGTCCTCATCTGCAGAGGGAAAGCTTCAGAACGGTATAGCAATGCTACAGGTATCTCTGTTTTCCCTCTCAACAGCTTTTCCTTCCATATTTGATCATTTTATATAATTTCTCTAGTCCATCTTTTGTTTATATATATAGTTCATAGATGAAATCAGCATATATCCTGTGTTAAAATGTAAGTACAATTAAAGTAGGTATTGTGAGTCTTTAACTGTACCACATGTATATACTATGAGGTGAAACTTGAAACTGTGTGTGGTATACTGCATCAAAACAAAGGCCTGTAGGAAAGGAAGGGAATGGAGATTAGACAAGACATTGGGGTCTTGGTATATGGTGGTATAAAAGGATCTAAGTTTAAGGTAAGAGTGGTTTTTTTGTTTGTTTGTTTTTTACTAGTTGTGAATGATTTTTTTTTAATTTGAAATTTGTTTTTTTATATTTTATAAAAAGAAGAACTGGGGAAAATACTGAAAACTTTAGTTTTCTCAGGTTTGGTAGTGGGAAAATGATATAGTTACAGGTACTTATATCTTTAGAAAATCAAATAGTCAATTCAAAATGTAAGTAGAAGCTGAGGGCTGATAGCTGACGGCTAGAGACATTCTTTTATGGGTGTCACGTACTTGCTATCATAATTATGTCACTTTGTTAGTAGATAGAAAACAATGCAAATGCAAAAATAAATAAGGAACTCTCTTCAGCCATTATGAAGGCAGATAAATGTGGAAATAAAATTATATAATGACCTTCATAATATAGTTGAGGGTTCAGAAATTATAAAGAATTTGATGTTTTCAGAAAGATTATTTGGCTTTGTATGTTAACTCTCTTTTCAGCTACCAGGTTCCAGATACTAGCATGATGTCAACCAGACTTCCCTAGACAGACAACCCCACCAACGTGTCCTGGAGCTCCGATTCCCAAGAACCCCACCCCACTAGGGAAAGAGAGAATGTTTTACAGACACTTATCACAGGGAAAAGACAAGTTGTGCCTATGTGTGGACAACTTTACTATAAGTCACTAACATAAAACGATAGTTGAAAAGTCAATAGCCATGTCTTATTAACCATATTCCTTTCACACCTTCTTTGATCCAGTCCGTTCCATTTTGAGACCTCTTCTTTCTTGGTTTCTCAATTTTAGTGAATCTATTTTATTAATTGTAGTTCTTTGGTAAGAATATCCTTTTCAGATTCACATCTCACAGAGTTTAGAGGTAACACTTTTTTAGTTACTTTCAACACAGTAATACTTTTTCTATGAGTATAATATCTCTAAATCCCATTCTATATAATTATAATTCTTTATATTATTCTGACCTATATTAATTTCTCCATTTACAGCTATATTTCTACAATGTAACATAAATATGTCATTGTAATAAGGTACATTTATTTAAGGTATACAAAGTCTATTATTAAGGATCACCACAGATCGCAGAGCTATAACTCATATCATGGCACTGTTAGCTTCTTAAACATATGTGCTATATATCATTAAGTAGTCTACATTATTCTAATGGTGAGAATAATGCCTTGTACTACATATATTGTTTACTAGACTGTTCACTTAGAATATATTCAAATCATAAGGTTTTTATGATTTGGAAATACCAATATAAATTATTTAGTTGAATGCAATAATGTTCAACTGAATAGATTCAGGAACAAATTAATTTAGATAATTTTTTTTTATGTAATCATTGTTATGTCATGACTGCTTGTCAAGCCTTGTTGTTCTTTTTCTTCTGAGAACTTTCATGTTTCTTTATCCAGAACAGATTTAAAAAAAACAAACATTTATTTATTTATTTCCTTTTGTTGCCCTTGTTGTTTTTTATTGATGTAGTTGTTGTTGGATAGGACAGAGAGAAATGGAGAGAGGAAGGGAAGACAGAGAAGGAAGACACCTGCAGACCTGCTTCACTGCTTGTGAAGCGACTCCCCTGTAGGTGGGGAGCCGGGGGTTGGACCCAGGATCCTTAAGCCAGTCCTTGCGCTTTGCGCCATGTGTGCTTAACCCGCTGCGCTACTGCCCAACTCCTTCCAGAACAGATTTTGTCTTAGCTATCCTTGTATGATGGAACATGAAACTCTTGTCACATCTAGTTTTCATTCCCCTCACTTCTTTGCTATGGGGTATTTTGACAGTTGTAAAACAAGCAACAACTCAGAATCAAGGAACTCTTTATCTGAAGTAACATTTCTGAATGGTAAAGATATTTACAAACCATATATTTAACAGGGTCTTGCTTTTTTAAATATACAAGCAAGTAGTCTAATTCAATAAAAAGGAAAAAAAAAACAGCAACCCTATGAAAATGAACAGAAAATCATAATAGATAATTAACCAGAGGAGACATACAGATTCCAAATAGACACACAAAAAAGGTGTTTTTCATTATTTACCAGTATGAAAATGTACACTAAAACTTGAACTAGATAGCACATCATACTGTGTAGAATGGCTGTTCTCACAAAAGACAAATATCCCTTTTGGCACAGATAAGAAGAAAGGGGGAAACTTTACATATTGTTAGGAATATAAATTAGTAAAGCTACTTTGGAAATTTCTCAAAAAAGTAAAGAACAGGAATACCACATGATGCAGCTAGTCCACTTCCAGGCATTTATTTTAATTATATGAGAACACTGACTTGAAGAGCCATATCCAGGCCTATGCGCATTACAGTACTATATACAACAATGTAGACTTCAAAGCAACTTAAATGTCCATCAGTCAATGAAGATATAATATGGAAAACACAATGAAATACTGTTTAATTTTAAAAAATAAGGTGGATTATTATTTTTTTATTTTTTATATTTATTTATTTATTCCTTTTTGTTTTCCTTGTTGTAGTTATTATTGATGTAGATGTTGTTGGATAGGACAGAGAGAAATGGAGAGAGGAGGGGAAGGCAGAGGGGGGAGAGAAAGATAGACACCTGTGAACCTGCTTCACCTCCTGTAAAGCAACTCCCCTACAGGTGGGGAGCCAGGGGCTCAGAACCGGTATCTTTACCTGGCCCTTGTGCTTTGCACCACATGAGCTTAACCTGCTGCGCTACTGCCAGACTCCCAGGTGAATTATTTTTTACTTGTGACAATATAAATGGACCTGGGAATTTTGTAAGTGAAAAGTACTGTGTAAATGCACACATAATGGAGAATTTCAAAAAGCATATGAATTTACTTACAAACTAGATTAAAGAAAAAAAGAATGAAGTAGATTAAATCATATAAAAACAAGCCCTAAGCTGGTGAGAAATCTAGTAGGCTTTCTTTTGGAGGTGGGAGGATGGGGATACAGAGCTTTGATGCCAGATGTGACATGGAAATATAGACTGTAACCTTAAAAATTGGTAACCTGCTATTAATCAAAAATTAAAAAATTAGAAAAAAGAGAAAAGAAAACAAGTCCCAAGACTCTGAAACATGACTGGGGATTCCAAAGAGGGGAAAGAAAAGAGCTGATAAAGGGTATAGGACTCTATGGCCTGCGAAAGAAGGTGGTATCTTAGGGAAGGTGGCATGGTATAGTAAGTCATTATTAGAGGAGTAGTGCAGTGGTTTTCTAACACATAAACCTACAATGTTGTCAACCAATATTCACCTACAAAAGCAAATAGATACACAAACAAATGCTTAGATTTTACCAACAGATTGTTGGTCACTATCCTATGGCCCAGAAAATTCTCTCCTGGGGATTTACACAAAGGAAATAAAAACACCTATCAGAAGAGATCTATGGCCCAGCAACATCACTTTCAGGGATTTACTCAAAGACAAAAACGCTATAAGATACTCATAGTAGCACAATTTGTACTAGCTAAAACCTTAAAGCAACCCAAGTATCTAATGACAGATAAGTGACTAAAATCATTATGGTTTGTATACAGGATGGAATATACATTAAGTGAAATAAAAATATATGTAATGACATACCAACTCAATACTTTCAGTTATATGTATTTTTTTAATTAATTTATTTATTTATTCCCTTTTGTTGCCCTTGTTGTTTTATTGTTGTAGTTATTATTATTGTTGTTGTTGTTGGATAGGACAGAGAGAAATGGAGAGAGGAGGGGAAGACAGAGAGGAGGAGAGAAAGATAGACACCTGCAGACCTACCTCACCGCCTGTGAAGCGACTCCCCTGCAGGTGGGGAGCCGGAGTTCGAACCGGGATCCTTATGCCGGTCCTTGTGCTTTGCGCCACCTGCGCTTAACCCGCTGTGCTACAGCCCGACTCCCTCAGTTATATGTATTTTTAAAGGGCTAATATTTTACAAACCGAGAAGTCCAAAATCTGATAAAGAAGTAGAACAAGTAGTCTGGGAAGTGGCACAGTGGTTAAGGCACTAGACTCTCAAGCATGAGGTTCTGAGTTCGATCCCCAGCAGCTCATGTACCAGAGTGATGGCTGGTTCTTTCTGTCCTCCTATCTTTCTCATGAATAAATAAATAAATTCTTTTAAATAAAGAAGTAGAACAAGAAGAATTTTAGTACTTTAATGTCTGAAAAATTTTAATGGTCCAGCCACTTTGGAAATGTCAGCTTCTATTAAAGTGAGGTTTGTAACAACTCATTGAACCAATAATTTCACTCCTGGGAATTTATCTAAGAGAGATGAAAACATGTGTATGCCCAAATATTTCTACACATATGTGATATCAGTTTAATTATAAATAGTTAAAATATGTAAACCATTTCTTAACATGAAGAAGGAAAAACAAATCTTAGTATATGCATTGGAAAGAGTATTCACTAATAAAAAGAATAAGCTATAGCAATGACTGAGGATGCCTTAAGCTGTCTGAAGTTAAGCTAGATGACAGAGGACCCACTGGCTTCACTGAGTCACTATATACGAACAGAGGAAAGTAAATTACAGTAATAGAATTTGAAAGAGTGATTTCCTAAGTAGGGTAAAAATTGTTAAGAAACAAAATAATATCTTTATTTAGGTACTGGTTATATTGACTTCTGTATTTGTCAGAAATCATGGAATTGTTTACTTAGGATCTGTGTATTGGAATAATTACTTAAAATATAAACGTTAATACTGAACTCTTTCTTTGCCTATTAATCTGAAAATGTAACATATACCTAAGTTCAACATTAATAACCACTTTAACGTATTTTTTTCATTAAACTATCACCTTACACAAATATTTGGCCAAAATATTCTCAAGTCCTTGTGATATAAAATGGTATGTGTGTGTGTGTGTGTGTGTGTGTGTGTGTGTGTGTGTGTGTGTGTCTAGCAGGGTGCCTTCCTTCCTTCCTCCCTTCCTTCCCTCCTTCCTTCCTATTTCCTTTTTTTCTTTCCCCTTCTGCCTTTTTCTTTCTCCTTCCTTCTTCCTTTCCTCCCTCCCTCCCTTCCTTCCTTCCTTCCTTCCTTCCTTCCTTCCTTCCTTCCTTCCTTCCTTCCTTTCTTTCTTCCCATGTACTTAGTAGAGAGAAATAGAGCAAGGGGGTGGGAGAGGGAGAGGGAGAGAGATACCCAAAGCATTGCTTCAGTACTCAAGCTCATAAAGTTTCTCTCCTGTAGATGGGGCAAGGGATTTGAACTTTAGTACCTATGAATTATAGCATGTGCTTTGTTTGATGAATTATCACTTGGCCATAATAGAAATATTTCTCTTTTAAGGACTTATTTAGTTAATGAGAGAGAGGGAGCATAACATAAATATTTCTTTTTTAAAGATTTGTTTATTTAACAAGAGAGAGAGAGAGAGAGAGCGAGAACACGAGAACTGAGCATTGCTGTAATATATGCTCTACTCAGGAGAGAGCCCTGGGTCTTGTATGCATAAATTCTGTACTCATTTAGTCACTTCCCCAGGGTTTTGGCAGTGAAATTATTTCTAATATGTGTTGACCAAGAGGCTAATTGGCCAGCAAAAGGATGTTCCTTCTTTCATCCTTTCTTTTGGTTGATACTTAAGGGAAATTCTTTTTAGAACTTTTCATACAACTACCAACAGCTGGTTCTTGCTATATACATAACAAAAGTTTAAAAATTCTCAGCATGAATACATATGCATTTGAGACAGGAATCTACACAATAAGTTGTTTTGAAAAATCACTGCATATTTTAGCTTGTTTTATTGGTGTTTTCAGGTCCTGATGCAAGATGGTAGAGAAGCACCAAAGCTGTAGTGAGAGAGTGTTTTACAGAAAATTGAGAAATTTTACACATGTGCCAACAATTATATGTCCTGTAAACCATTAATACCAATAAAATAGATAACTAACTACTTCAATATTCAAGGTGGAGGTTACACAGGGAGGATAGGACACAACTTAGGACAAAACTCCTTAATGTTTTAGAGGCTTCATGTAACAAGAAAAAAATAGCTCCAATTGTTCAGAAGTAATACTTTACATCTTTAGCATACAAGTCTTTCACTTCTTTGGTCAACTTTATTCCTAGGTATTTGACTGATTTTGCTGAAATAGTAAATGGGAGTGATTTCTGGATGTCTTCTTCTTCAGATTTAGTGTTTGCATAAAGAAATGCCACTGATTTTTGTACATTGATTTTGTAGCCTGATACCTTGCTATATTGCCTAATAACTTCCAGTAATTTTCTGCGGGATTCTTTAGGTTTTTCTATGTATACTATCATATCGTCTGCAAATAGTGAGAGCTTGACTTCTTCCCTTCCAATCTGTATTCCTTTGATTTTTTTCTCTTGCCTGATTGCTATGGCAAGAACTTCCAACACTATGTTGAAGAGTAACGGTGATAGTGGACAGCCCTGTCTAGTCCCCAATCTGAGGGGGAATGATTTCAGCTTCTGTCCATTGAGTATGATGTTGTCTGTAGGTTCACTATAAATGGACTCTACTATCTTGAGAAATTTCCCATCTATTCCCATTTTTGTAGTGTTCTGAGCATCAATGGGTGCTGGATTTTACCAAAGCCTTTCTCTGCATCTATTGAGATAATCATGTGGTTTTTGGCTTTGCTTTTATTGATGTGGTGAATGAAATTGATTGACTTACGGATGTTGAACCAGCCTTGCATTCCTGGGATGAATCCTACTTGGTCATGATGAACAATCTTTTTGATATGTTGCTGTATCCGGTTGGCCAAGATCTTGTTTAATATTTTGGCATCTATGTTCATCAGAGATATTAGTCTGTAGTTTTCCTTTTTGGTTCTGTCCCTATCAGCTTTTGGTATCAGGGTGATGTTGGCTTCATAGAAGGTGGAAGGGAGTATTCCTGTTTCTTCAATCTTATGGAAAAGCTTAAGAAGTATGGGTACTAACTGTTTCCTGAAAGTTTTGTAGAATTCATTTGTGAAGCCATCTGGTCCAGGACTTTTGTTGCTGGGGAGGTTCTTAATAACAGTTTCAATTTCTTTGTCTGTGATTGGTGCATTTAGATTTTGTAGTTCTTCTTGGTTCAGTTTTGGAAGGGCATATGCTTCTAGGAATCGTTCCATTTCTTCCAGATTCTCTGACTTGGTGGTGTATTGTTCTTCATAGAAGTTTTGCAGGATTCTCTGGATTTCTGTGGTGTCAGTTGTGATATCTCCTGCATCATTTACAATTCTATTAATTTGAGTCTTCTCTCTTTTTTGTTTGGTGAGTCTGGCTAGGAGTTTGTCAATTTTGTTTAATCTTTCAAAGAACCAAATTTGGCTTCATTAATCTTTTGTATGGTTTTTTTATTTTCGATGTTGTTTATTTCTGCTCTAACTTTAGTGATTTCTGTCCTTCTGGTTGCTTTAGGGTTCCTTTGTTCCTCTTCCTCTAAGTCCTTGAGGTGTGCAGTAAGGTCGTTCATTTGGACTTCTTCTTGGTGTTTAGTATATGATTGTATGGCTATAAGTTTCCCTCTCAGTACTGCTTGAGCTGTGTCCCAAATATTTTGATAGGTTGTGTCTTCATTTTCATTTGTTTCCAGGAACATTTGAATTTCCTGCTTGAGTGAGTCTCTGAACCAGTGGTTCTTAAGGAGTATGTTGTTTAGTTTCCAAATTCTGTGACTTTTAATAATTTTCTGTTTGTTGTTAAATGTTAGTTTTACTCCACTGTGGTCTGAGAAGATACTTGGGATGATTTCAATGTTCTTGAATTTATTGATGCTGTCTTTGTGGCCTAACATGTGGTCTATCCTTGAGTATGTGTTATGTGGATTTGAAAAGAAGGTGTATTCCAGTTTTTTGGGGTGAAGGACTCTGAAAATGTCCAAGAGGTCTAGTCTGTCAATCTCTTCATTCAATTCTCTTGTATCTTTATTGGTTCTCTGCTTTGTTGATCTGTCTAAGTGTGAGAATGGGGTATTGAAGTCTCCCACTATTATTGTATTACTTTTGATGTATTTTTGAAATTCTTTCAGTAGGTGCTTGATGTATTTAGATGGTCCCTCATTGGGTGCATAGATGTTAATAATTGTTAAGTCTTCTTGGCTGATTGATCCTCTAATCATTATGTAGTGTCCTTGCCTATCTTTTTTTAAAATTTTTTTTCTTTTTTTAATATTTATTTTATTTATTCCCTTTGTTGCCCTTGTTGTTTTATTGTTGTAGTTATTATTGTTGTTGGATAGGACAGAGAGAAATGGAGAGAGGAGGGGAAGACAGAGAGGAGGAGAGAAAGAAAGACACCTGCAGACCTGCTTCATCGCCTGTGAAGCGACTCCCCTGCAGGTGGGGAGCCGGGGCTCGAACCGGGATCCTTATGCCAGTCCTTGTGCTTTGCGCCACCTGCGCTTAACCCGCTGCGCTACAGCCCGACTCCCCTTGCCTATCTTTTATTACTTTATTTAATTTAAAATCTATCGTGTCTGAGATGAGAATGGCTATTCCTGCCCTTTTTTGTGGTCCGTTAGCCTGTATGATAGTTTTCCATCCTTTCACTTTAAGTCTGTGTTTATCTTGTTGTGACAGATGGGATTCTTGCAAGCAGCATATGGTTGGGTTATGTTTTCTGATCCATCCCCCCACCCTGTGCCTTTTGATGGGTGAGTTTAAGCCATTGACATTTATTGATATTATGGATTTAATGTATTATAGTGCCATTGTTCAAGAAAAAATTTTTTGTTTGCTCTGATATATTGCAAGTATTATAGTGATGTTCTTGTTTATAAGAGGTCTTTTAGAACCTCTTTCAGGGCTGGCTTGGTGATGGTTGCCTCCTTTAACTGTTGTTTGTCTAAGAAGGTTTTGATCCCTCCATCTAGTTTGAATGAAAGTCTAGCAGGATATATTATCCTTGGTTGAAACCCTTTTTCATTCAGGGTTCCATAGATATCTTGCCATTCTCTTCTGGATTTTAGAGTTTGAGTGGAGAAGTCTGCAGATAATCTTATGGGTTTTCCCTTGTATGTGACTTTTTGTTTCTCTCTTGCAGCCTTTAGGATCCTTTCTTTATCCTTACTTCTTCTCATTGTGACTATGATGTGTCTTGGTGTCTTCAGGTCTGGGTTGATTCTGTTTGGTACTCTCTGGGCCTCTTGAATCTTGATGTCCTTTCTGTTATTCAGGTCTGGGAAGTTTTCTTGTATTATTTCCTCTAGAATGTTTGCTTCCCCTTCCTCTCTTTCTTCCTCTGGCAGGCCATTTACGCAAATGTTACTTCTTTTGAGATCATCCCATATGTCTCTGTTGTTGTTTTCAGTGTCTCTCAATCTCTTTTTAAGCTCTTTCTTCGTTTTCTCTAACTCATCCTCTGTCTGACTAATTATTTTTTCTGCTTCTGTTAGTCTGCTTTCCCTTGCCTCAGCTTCTTTCTTCATTACAGCTATTTCAGCTTTCAGTTCTCTAATTGCCTCAAGATAATCAGTATTTTCCTTGGGGGTCTCAACTGTTGTTTCCCTAATACTGCCATTCCTTTCCTCCAATGTTGTTTTCATTTCTGTAATTAATAAGTTTATTATTGCTTGCATACTTTTCTTATCTATGGTTACTTCTGGCAGATTTGTAGTTTCTTCTGGGCTCCTGTCTTCATTCATTGGAGTAGCAGTTTTATTTGTTTTTGATTTACCCATTTTTTTTATTTATGTGTTTCTTTTTTTTATGCTCTGTTGTTCCTCAGTGGTTGTGTCTTGAGTACAAGTAACACTGTACTAAATACCTTTATGACAATTGCATTCACCAACCGCAGGAATTACAGTAGCAACTAAAGCAAGTATTGAAGCAGTTTAATCATTACCAGTTGGCCAAACAATTTCTCCAGTCTGTGAATAAATAGTAACCAAATCCCAGTGAAGAAGAAAGAGAAAAGAAAGAAGGGATAGCAAGAATAGACAGTTATGCAAATCTACTATCCACTGTATATTCTAGGGGTAACAAGAGGGGAAAGGGAACTAGAGCAGAGATACACACATAGAGAGTCTACTCTGAGTCAGATTTCTTCTCCAAAATAATTCACAAATTAAGAAAGGCAAAGAAGAAGGAAGAAGTGTATGACAAGATAAAAAAAAAAAAAATAGAGGCAAGAGAGAGAAAAGGCAAAAGATAAGAAAAATAGCTGTAATTAAAGAGCAGTGAAAGGAAATTCCCAAATGTGTATCAGTGAATTCAAAAAAGCACACTGTTTGTTGGTGTAGGGGCTTGGGGTTGTGACTTTGGAAGCTGTAGGATTAAGGAAGAAGGGATGACAATAATGAGAAAAAAAAAGAGAGAGAGAGAAAAAAGAAAAAGCTAAGAAAAAGAACAGTCATAAAAGGGCAGTGAAAGGAAAGGGTTTTTTTAATGTATTTATTTTTAATTATTTAATTAGCTATGCGGGGTGAGGTGGGGGGGGTTGGCTACTTAGAAAGAAAAAAGGCCAGAGGTTTCAGAAGGGTATAGACTTAGAATTAATGATACTCCCTGGTGGGACAGGAATTTGGTACAGAAAAGGAGCTCCTAGCAGGGGATCCTGCTAGAAACTGGTCCCCAGGGACTGGTTATGGGGGGGGGGGAGGGGAGGAGGTATGCTTAGAAATTAAAAGGAAGAAAAAAAATTTTTTTCCCCTTTTTTCCTACTCTAATTCTTAACCCAAATTAAGATATAGTCACCTCCTTGGTGTCACCGCTAGGACCCCTTATTGGCTGGCCTACTAAAGGCAGAAAATCCTATCGTTTCCAGGAGATGTGGTCAGAGCTCAGCCACTAGCAGCTTCTCAGTTCACCATCTTCCGGGAACCCCAATACTTTACATCTTAAAGTCGATAGATTCAAACATAGACCTGTAACAACATTCAAATTAATCCTACCCAATCACTGTGTGCAAGTCCAATCTCATTTATTCTAACTGTAGAATTCATTCTCTAGGGGCATTATCTTCATTTGACCAATACAGTTTTATTTTTACATTTGAATTTTCAGGAGTCATAAAATTCTTAAAGGCTGACAGTCCCTCCAAGCAGTGCAAGCCAAACATCTGCTTTTCTTGCACAGTCCTTAGCAGACAGACTTGAGATGAATTTATAGAATTCATTGAAGTTGTTGAACTTCCAAAAAAAAAAAAGAAATATTTGTGGCTCTCACTTTCCAGCTGCAAGTTATTAGGAATTTAAGAAGTCTTCAGTAAGAATTATTAGATGTTTATTTATCTTTTTTTATTATCTGGAGAAGTATTTTTCTTATTTTTTAAACTATTTTCTAGTATAGGAACAGATAGCAAAATAATTTGAAAATCTGAATTCTAAGAATGACAGGAAATTGTTGCTTTGCTTTTGAATGGTACAATAAGTACTGAATCATTTTGTTTTCAATTTTTTTTGTGTATAAACATTTTACTATGTATGATTTTGTTAACTGTTTTTATACATATGCAAGCATATAAATAGAATGTAAAACCCTCCGTCAGCATATAGACATAAAACAAAGATATTTATGTGCATGACATATGATTTATGTCTGTTAATTTAAATTCTTGCAATTCTTTTAGTTATTAAATATTTTCATATTTATTTATATATTTATTTTATTTTTTATAAGTTTGTCTATTTTTTTATTTTTAGTTAGAGGCAGAGAGAAATTGAGAGGGAAGGGGAAGATAGAGAGACAGACACCTGCAGCCCAGCTTCACCATTTGTGAAGCTTTCCAAAATCTGCAGGTCAGGACCAGGGGGTTGAACCACGGTCCTTGTACACTGTAATGTGTGCACTTAAACAGGTGTGCCACTGCTTGGCCCCTATTTATTTTATTTTTTACTTTTAAAGATTCACTAGGCCTTCCCATTCATGCAATTCTAGCACTCCTGGAAGGCTCTCTTTTTCTTTCTTCCTCCTAGGTATAGGGTAAGAGACAGAGAAAGGAGAGAAAGCACAATATTGTCCCATGCTTGTGAAATGCCTATTTCTATAGTCTTCCTATGTGGCAGCAGGGAACTGGAATCTAGGTTCTCGTGCATGGGTAAAATGTGCACTCTACTTACTGAGCAGCTTATCATCAATTACTTAATCTTTAAGATTTTAAAATATCTTTTAAAATTTTGTGTTTCAGCTATTATTTATTTATTTACCAGAAGAATCCTCAGCTCTGGCATACAACTGAGGTCTCAGAACCTCAAACATGAAAATCTTTTGCGTAACCATACGCTCTTCCCCCAGCCCTCAAGTCTTTTAAAAACATTTTTGTTTATTTATTATTTATTATTGAGAGGCTGAGAGAGTGAGAGAAAGATGCCAGCTCTGGTATGCACTGCAGGGGATAGGACTCGGGATCTTAATGCAAGTCATGCATAATTTCACCAGACCCCAGATCTAGTTGTTGTGCCTCATGGCTTAATTTCACAGTATTCACTTTCTAGGACTGGAAAAAAAATCCTTTATACATTTTCTTCATACTTTCTTGTCTTAATTTTTTTGTTATATTTATTTATTTATTTGGGTAGAGACAGCCAGAAATCAAGAAGGAAGCTGGGAAGAGAGAGACAGAGAGACACTTGGGCAACACTGCTTTATCACTTGCAAAGCTTTCCCCCTCCAAGTGGGGACCAAGGATTTAAACTTGGGTCCTTATTCATTGTAACATGTGCAGTCAGCCAGGTGAGCCGCCATAGGGCCCCCATACTCCTTTTTTTTTAAACATTTATACATTTTAAATTCTACTAAAGTTGCTCATACATACACACATACATATAACTTGTACATATACAAGGTATGTACATACAAATAAAATAATATTCTGTAGATCATAGCATACTTGCATTAATACGATTCATCTTGTATTATCCTGCAAGGAAAATTATGACAGAATTACAGAAATATTTTCAGTCCACAGATAAGTGTTGGTTGAAAGAAATTACAGAAATTGTTTGAATTAACTTCTATGATTTTTGTCATTCAGACCTTATAGAATGATCACAACTCAAACCAAAGCAATATTCATCATATCTCTCCCCATTTTTGATTTTCTAGATTTTATTCCTTCTCTTTCCCTATTTTATTGAAAAAAAAAAAAGGACAAATCTTATCACTACTTTTGGATACTTTAACAAGTTTGGTAATATAATTATTTAAAGAGGTGGTTTTATGACAGAAGAAAGTGAAGAAAATTGATTCTAGTTATTATCTTAATATAGTGCATATTAAAAGCAAACTGGATTTCTAATGTTATGAAATAAACTCATTTAAAAATACGAAGTAGGACCAGCATTATAGCTCACCTGGATAGCCGACTGCTTTACGATATGTGCAGCCCAGATTTGCGTGCAACCCTCTCTTCCTCTCTCTCTCTCTCTCTCTGTCTCTATGTTTCTCTCTTTCTAACTGAAAATATCAGCACAAATCTGTAAAGCTCCAGAGGCAAAAACAAAAAACAAACAAACAAAAGCGTGATAGCATGCTGCCTAGGTTTGTGTCTAATCCCACTGCCATGGATGAAGCATTTGCACTGTGATGTCTTTACCTTTCTCTGTGTCTGCTGCCCCTTTCTATATAAAAAGTCTGTTGTTTTTACAGTCAACAATATTTATGCACCTTTCCCATATATGGGAGCTACACTTTTCCCTGAGCCAACTTTGTGGTCTTTTTTCCAGCCATGACATCATCTCCCCAGCCAATAACATGGGTCCACCTGCATATCAGATGTCAGGTTCAGAAAAAATAAAAAAAAAATAAAAACTAGTATAGTCATGGGCTCTTTGGAATATAATTAAAATAAACCTACTAGCTATCTACAAAACAGAGACCCCCAAATCTTCATCTGAACTATTCCAGCCTTTAGGTTCATGATTAGTCAACAACTTGTTTGGTTTTATAGGTTTTTCAGCCACCAGATTCCAGTGCTACCATGATGCCAAACAGATCTTCCTGGGCAGACAACCCCACCAATGTGTCCTGGAGCCCCGCTTCCCCAGAACCCCACCCTACTAGGGGAAGAGAGAGACAGGCCGGGAGTATGGATCAACCTGTCAACGCCCATGTTCAGAAGCAATTACAGAAGCCAGACCTTCCACCTTCTGCACTCCATAATGACCCTGGGTCCATACTCCCAGAAGATTAAAGAATATGAAAGCTATCTGGGCAGGGGATGGGATATGGAGTTCTGGTGGTGGGAATTGTGTGTAGTTGTACCTCTCTTATCCTATGGTTTTTGTCAGTGTTTCCTTTTTATGAATAAAAATTTAAAAATAAGTCAGTCTAGAACACTGAAGTCACAATAGGGACAAAAAAAAGACAATCAGAAAGTAATACTGCCTACAAGAAAACACTGTACTGTTAAATCATTCTTCAAAACAAGGGCTTATCTTGTTCCTTTTACTCACTGAGTCAAGTGAAATTATTTTAATAGTTCAATATTGAATACATTTTTAAGTTATTTAGGATATTTCTAACAAACTTACACGTTGCAAATATTCACAACTTGTAGATACAGACAGAAATTCCCTAAAACTGGCATAAATTACATCAAGTTTTTAAAATTATTTTTAAAATCACACTGTAAAATTTTATTGCAATGTTCAATTTTCTTAAAACAGTTATTTTTTCTTTTATTTTGTCTGCTTGGCTTTGGGGGACATTTTATCTGCTTAATTACTAAATAGTTCCAGCTGAACCACCTGCCAACTTTATATTGGTGTTTCTTTAATTAAAACCATGTAATTAAATTTGTAACAAAAGTACAATTAACCTAAATTTTAGGTCAGGCTTGCACCTTCATTTTTAAGTCCAAATGATGTTAAATATTAAAAAAAAATCATTATGTATATACTGGCTTACTATCTCTTAGTTTCTCTAGAATTTTTCAGATCTAATGAAAGAATTCTGAGGTTATTTGTTTTCTCTCTAAAATATTATTTAACCATCTCCTCTTGTGTCTAAATTACTTGAACACATATTGTCCTTATCAAATTCTAGTTGGATCTATACATTCAGGTCATTAAAAAAAATTCTCATCAGTAAGAAAATCGGTTGTTTTTTTTTTTTTGGGAAAATCATAAAAATGAGCAGTAGGTGTAAAACTGACTTTTTTTTTAGTTGTGATAGTAATGGTTTATAGTACAGTTATTAACACATGGGCACAATTCTTCATTTCACCATGACAGGTACCTGCAAAACACTCTCACTCCCAACTTGAGGCCTTTTCCATCATCAATCATGTACCAGAATCTCAAAGCAACCTTCCCCTTCCCCCACAGCCTACTGAGAATTCTTCAGACTATTCTCTACAGGGGTTAAACCATTTTATACTCCTTGCAGTAGATTATGTAAAAGTGGTCTTTAATTTAGAAGAAATAGCTAAGTCCCTTGAAGCATACAGTATTCCAGAACTGAGCCAGGAATAGACCAGTTACAACTAAGGAAGTTGAAACAGTCATCAAAAGTTATTCCTACAAGAAAAGTACAGGTCCAGATGTCTTCATAAGTGGATTCTACAAAATTTCAAGGATAACACTTTTCAAACTCTTCTGAAAATACTAAGACAGAGTAATATTCCCTTCTCTTTGTCATGAGATCAGCATCAGCCTGATACTAAAAGCAGATAGAGACACAATCAAAAAGAAAACTATAGACCAGTATCTCTGATGAACACAGATACTAAGATACTGAACAAAGTCCTAGCAATCTGGTTACAGCAGAAAATCAAAGTTGTACACCACAACCAAATGGAATTCATGTCAGGAATGCAAAACTGGTTCAATATACATAAATCAATAAATATGATGCACCACATCAGCAAAAGTAAATCCAAAAACCATATTAGTATCTCAATAGATATAAAGTCTTTTAAAAGATTCCTTCATAATCAAAGCATTAAAAAAACTGGGAGATGACAATTTTCTCACACTATTCAAGTCTAAATTTAACAAACCTACAGCAGTCATACTCAATGGAGAGAATCTAAAAGCTTTCTCTCTATGGTCTAGAACAAGATAGGGATGCTTACTGACTCCATAATTATTTAGTATAGTCTTACATGTCCTAGCTAAAGCAATCAGGCAAGAGAAAGGGGCTAAGAGGACAGACTAGAAGATAAGAAGTTGAATTGCCACTGTTGGCAATGATATTATAGTACGCAAAGAAAATCCAAAAGAATCCAATAGGAGACTCCTGGAACTATAGTAAGGTGGCAGGTTACAAAATCAACATTAAAAATTAATGGCACTCCTTTATTTAAACATCCGACCAGATAAAGAAGAAATACAGAAATAGATTCTATTCACCATAGCAGAAAAAAAAATCAAATATCTTGGGGTAAATATAGCAAAGGAAGTAAAACAACTCTCTCTCTTTCTCCGTCTCCCTCTTTCTCTGTCTCTCTCTCGCATGTGAAAGGTCTCTACATAAAAATATATGAGTTACTCTTCAAGGGAATGAAAAAAGACACAAAGAAATATGGAAAGACATCCTGTGCTTACAAATTAGAAGAGTTAATCTTATCAAAAAATGACTTTTACCCAAAGCCATTCCCACACATTTTGTTGAAAATGCTAGACCTTCTTTAAAAAGTGTTAAGAAGGTCCTATGAACCCCCACATAAATACACAGTTCATTTGCTTCTAGAAATGCAAAGGATATCTGGACACAGGAATAAGTGTAAGTCTAGAAAAGTAATTTAAAAAAAGACATGTGAATAGTATTTTAAAATTTATTCACTTAAAATAATGCCATGAACTTTTTGACTCTCACAAGTAGAAATGACATTAACAGTCAGTTTTATACAACCTGCTGTAAAATATTAAAAAGTAATATTTCTGCAGAGATGAACCTCAAAGTTGTGCAATCTCACCATTTCTGGATCAGAGTTTTCATTAAGATCAGGTAGACAGAGAGAGAGAGAGAGAGAAAAGAGAGAGGTAGAGATGGAAGGACACTAAAGAAGCTGAGTCCTTCTGGTGTCATGAAACTCCCATGTGATCCTGAGATCTAGGCAGTTTTGTGACAAAGCAGACACCCTACCTCTTGAACTATCTTTCAGCTCCCTTATTTTATATAATTTCACATATATATGAAAAATATACATATATATATTTCTTTTCCCTTTTTGATGCCTTTGTTCATTTTTTCCCTTGTTCTTTTTTAAATTGTTGTTGTCATTATTATTATTGTTGTTGTCATTGTTGGATAGGGCAGAGAGAAATTAAGAGAGGAGGGGAAGACAGAGAGGGGGAGAGAAAGACAGACACCTGCAGACCTGCTTCACCGCTTGTGGAGCGACTCCTCTGCAGGTGGGGAGTCGGGGGCTTCAACCAGGATCCTTACGCTGGTCCTTGCGCTTTGTGCCATGTACGCTTAACCCACTGCGCTACTGCCTGAACCCCTATATATACAATCTGAGGTAGTTGAGAGATAGGGAAGATTGCTCATAGAAATACAACCTGAGAATATTCCCTATCCTGACATAAGTTAAATGTATGTATTACTGAAAACAATAATTCTGAAATGAAACTATGTATATTAAAGGAATTCATAAATTATTGTCAAAATCAATGATAACCAATCTAATAATCTACTAACCATACTAATAAACTTGTAAACATTTGTAAAAGGGTAATCAATCAAGAATTCAGAAAATATTAATACACATAATATTTGAACACTTGAATACAATAGTTCAGCCATTAGATATTTCTTCTGCAGAATCAAATCCCAGAAGTTAACAGGAAAAAAAAGTCAGCAAATTATGGAAAGGAAAAATTTGTGAACTAGCTTTTTTACTTCAGTAAAATCTCTTATGCTTGGCCACAGACATGTAAACTGATATAAAGGCAGAGTTTGGGCTAATTCAAAATACCCACTCTACTTACTTTTTATTGATCAAGAAACTGGAGAACCAGGCACCCCTGTGGCTCCCAACGAAAATCTAAAGTTGGGTCGGGGTCTGGGTCTTTAGCCAAAGCTTTAGGTGGGAGATCTCAGCTTTCAACTACACTTATTGACAAACTGTTGCTCCATCCACCTTAACTAACACTGTCAACAAGCCTTTGAAAACTTTCCATAGAGCCACAGACTAGTTTGTAAAGACTAATGGACCCTCAGACAGAAACAGACAACCTTCTATACCCCAAAGAGAACCAAACACGGTTAAAAAAAAAAAAAGCTGCTCCCATTTTGGATAATATATAGCCTGGAATATAAAAATTATTTCCTTTCAATCCTCTAGGTATTGAGAGCTTCAAATGTGTTAAATTGCACCCCTGTCCTTGAACAGAGTGCCTCCTCATGTTCCTTGAGGAGAGGAAATTTAGGAAGCTACTGCACCTAGTTCTTCTTTCACCAATGAAGATGCCCACCTCTTTGGGAGTTCTACATGTGGAAATCTCCTTCAAGCTCCATCAACTCTGGATATTTAAAATTGCCACTTGCTCATTGTGACTGACATATTTATTTATACTTCCTGCCACTTTGTGGTTAATGTGTATGTGTTTTTCCATTAATAAGACAATTCTTTGAGCAAACTAAAAATGAAATTTAACCTGGTCAAGATCAACTGGGAAAATACATTACACTGGAAACCTTAAAATTTTAGTTGGTGGTGCAATTCACCCAGTATATAGCAAGGTTCGAATTAATCATCCAAGACTGTAACAATTCTATTAATAGTGGAAATGATATATATATAGACATTATATCAATAACACAATATACAAGGTTTCATAAACATCTCATTTATTCACATATTTAACTGCTATAAATTTCTAGACTAAGACTATAGATAATTGCAAGTTCTACAGGGGTGGAAGAATACAGCTATTTAAGAATAACATATCTTAGATAATTTTAAAGTGAAACAACAACTACATTGTATTTACTTGTTTATGTCTTTTTAACTTTATTTATTTGTTATTGGATAGAAACAGAAAGAAATTGAGAAATAAGGGGGAAATAGAGAGGAAGAGAGACAGAGAGACACCTGCAGACCTTCTTCACTGCCTGTGAAGTGACTCCCCTGCAGATGGGGACCCAGGGGCTTGAACCGGGTTCCTGACCGGTTCTTGTGCTTTGCGCCATGTGCACTTAACCCGCTCTGCTACCGCCTGACTCCCACTTGTTTATGTTTTCATAGAATTTTTTTTTTTCTGTATTACCTACCAGCCATTCACTTCTAAACATTTGATTTATTTCATAACTGTTTCATTAGAGTTAAAAAGTATATGATTATATACTATGCATAATATATATGAACACATGAGTTCTGAAGATCACTTTGCTATGATATTAAACTCTTATCAGAAGAGAATTGCTGCAGTAAACTTAATTTTGGTTTCCATAAGAAAAAAACAACAGTAAAATAGCTTGGTTTTAAACAATATATATGTATCATTAGTAAAGTTATAGTATATAATCACACTGAAATGTCCAGGGAGAAGATTACTTTTAAATCAAGTGTTAAGAGAAAGTTAAAGCTAGATTGAATGCCTAAATAAGCTGAAAATTTATATGTTGATAAGACAGGCAAGTTCCTGGTTGATTTTATCTGCCCTTACAATAAACATATATGAACATTCCAGGGCAAGAGAAAACTATATTATCTGCTAAAATTTTCAATGTGTTGAGAGCATTTTAGTGGGATTAAAATGTATGTGTTCAAGCCCTCAGGCCATACCTGTAGGGAGAAACTGGAATAGTGGTGAAGCAGTGTTGAAACTTTTTTCTCTTTCTCTTTCTCACTCTACCTCCTTCTTCCTCCTATATTGCCTCTCTATCTCCATCAATGTAAAGGAAAAAAAAAAAAAAAAAGGACAGAAATGGCAAGGTGGAGCCGGGGGCAGTTTTACATAGGCACCAAGCCCCAGAAATAACCCTGATAAAAATAAACAAGATGTGTATGTGTTTGAAATCTTTGTTTATTTAAGAAATTGTTAGTGTATACAGCAACCATATAGTAAAACTTCGACTTTTGTACAGTAATACATTATATGATATATGACATATGATATGTGATATATGACCTAATAAATAGATGATATATTTTATATATAAAATACATAATAATGTGACTCAAGTATCACATTAATAGGGGTTGATATATTTCTCTCTTTAATTAATTTATCATATTGATATATGTCACATGATCGCATTTCATCTGTAATCATTTATGTTAATCTCTTATTACTTAAAGAATAAGATATAAAAACAGTTACAAAGTGAGAAGTTTGGTATTCACACTGCTTTAACTTCTCTCTTGTAGTATGGTTTGTTTTGATTTTAGCCACTTGGTATGAGAGCACTGCCCTGCCAAAAGACTGGAAGACTGTCATCTTGCAGTGGATTAATTAAAGAAAAAGAAGGCAAAACTAAAATACTCACAGGAAAATTCTGTTGTAGCATCACCCAGGGACAAATGAAAAAGCTGTGACACTCCAGGAATTCTGGCTTTCTGAATTGTTCCATCTAACTTCTTCAATCTTCATGTATGGCTTGGACTGCTTTATTGACCTTCCTGCTTCTCCATCTTCTATGAAAAAAGAATATCTATCTGTGTTTTTACTTGTCCATTTAATTGAGTTATATTGGTTGGCCTTTCATATCACTTTATTTGAAGTACAGTGGACTTGGGGCCATATTGCTTCTGATAATATTAAACAAGTAGTTATTACTTAAGGACAATCATTCCACCACGATACACTGGATACACTATGAGATTTACAAACATGTGGTGATTGGTTTGTTTGTTAGAACTTGAACTCCCTCCCCCTTTTTCCCCCTCATTTCCCCTTATCCCCCTCTCTCTCTCTCTCTCTCTCTCTCTCTCTCTCTCTCTGTATGTGGAGTGGGGTGGGGAGTCACTGACATTTATAGTTAGGCGGCCAGGGATGGTGCTAAACCTCCTAAACACAGCCCTCCACAATAACATCCAACATGTTAGAAGTATGTAAGCTGAAAATACGTGTGAACAATGATGGGAAAGTCTCCACTTTTATGGAACAAATATTCTAATGAGAATGATAGACAATAAACAAAAAAGCTAACATAGAATTAGAATTGGAATGAACCATAAAGATAAGCCAGATAAAAGCATACAAATTGAGTGACAGGAGAAGGGGAAAGGATAATAATTGGAAAATTATTTTAAATAGACCACACAGTTACCACAGAATGGTCTTCTCACTTATCCTTTCTCACAGGACTTGCTTTGCTTTATATAACTGCCTCAATTATAAATTAAATGGTGAAATATTGAAAGAAAAAAATTTTAAACATAGGGAAGGCAACAGAAAATATTTATTAAGCTCACCTGCATGATCACTTCTAGACTACCCTTAGTATATTTTGATTATCATATGCTTGATTTCATAAAGATTGAAAATTTGTCTTTTATGTCATCACAGAGCCGATATTGAATGATAGGACTGAAGGTGTCACATGCATACAGTTTCATATCTCCCCTAACAGGGGTCAGTACACCAGACCCTTTACCAAACAGACTTCTTCTTCCACCATAAGACAGAGTTCCTGCCTCCTTTATTTTTTAAAATCTAAGTGGTTACCTACATAGATGAACATATCTAGATGCTTTTTTAAAAATATTTATTTATCTATTATTTATTTATTTATTTTGCCTCCAGGATTATTGCTGGGGCTTGGTGCCTGCACTACAAATCCACTGCTCCTGGAGGCTATTTTTTTTCCTTTTGTTGCCCTTGTTGTTTATCATTGTTGTTGCTGAAGTTGTTGTTGGGTAGGACAGAGAGAAATCAAGAGAGGACTGGGAAGACATAGCGGGAGGGGGAGAAAGACACCTGCAGACCTGCTTTACCGCTTGTGAAGCGATCCCCTTGCAGGTGGGGAGCCAGGGGCTCAACTGGGACCCTTACTCTGGTCCTTGTGCTTTTGTGCCCTGTGCATTTAACCAGCTGAGCTACCGCGTGACCCCTCTTAATATCTTTATTTATTAGACACCTCCAGAGATCAAGAGGGGAGGGGGATATATATATATATATATATATATATATATATATATATATATAGAGAGAGAGAGAGAGAGAGAGAGAGAGAGAGAGAGACCTGCAGCCCTGCTTCACCATTCACAAAGCTTTCCCCCTGCAGGTGGGGTCCAGGGGCTCGAACCTGAGTCCTTGTGCATTGTGATATTTGCTCTCAACCAGGTGCACCACCTGGACACAGCCTTTCTATACTTTTTAGGGGACTTAGTTTAAACCTTATAAAGTAAGGACCATTCAGAAGAATATTATTAACGATTAAACAGTAAAGACTTAAAAAGGGCTCTTATCTAAAAACCTAGATCAAAAGAGAGTTGAGATAAGAGTGAAGAAAACACACAGACCCCCAGGACAAGATGGTTGACTTCATGTAATTGTCACTGATCAAATCCACATCCTAGAGATGGCTTGGGAAAGTTTCATACATTAACTGAACCTGCCTTGTGATTTGGAAACAGGTAATTCATGAGATTTAATTATCCTTATGTTACATGAGGGAGCAGTCAACCTAAATCACAATCAATGTAAACTAAGTCATAAATTTATAGAAGTTATGAGAGTGTACTGAAAAAAGAATGAATGAGGTTATAAGGATGAGGACAACTGGTTAATGATCACTGAAGTACTTGTTGAGTGATGTGTTGGAATGTGAGTGTGTCTCCCTCACTTTGGAGATCAGTCTTCTATATTCCTGTCTCTTCATTATGATGTCACTTTAGCTCCTGATTTCTTCACAGAGTTTTCCATTAGAGTTCATAAAGGAGAGAAAGCCAACTTTTAGTGCATAATCCAGTCTGCACTGCCCCTCTTTTGTCTGGCACAGAAGCTTTCCAAAAAAAAAAAAAAAGAGAGAAAATTTAATTTTATCCTATTTGCATTTTGCATTCTTTGCATATGCTATACTATTACATAATTGTGTTTTTTCCCTGTGACTCTGTAATGCATATAGATAGTTTTGAATGGTTTAACTATTCTTGATTAAAAAAATTTTTTTGTAGCGAAATTGATACTCTAGGACATGCACCATAAACTCACACATATTTCCAATGTACTCTAGCTTTGAAATCACAACTGAGGCTGCCAGCTGGAAAAAATATATATTTTCCAAAAGCTACATTCACCAAGTAGATTGTTCAGTATTAATTAGGTTTACAATTGCCTCAGTTCTTGGAATAGGAAACCTTGACTACTGGACGCCAGTGTTTTACCATGATAGTCTTCTGATTCCTGGTACAAATCAGTAAATTGGCACTTTCACTTACAAACCAATCTGAGAATATTGGTTATATGAGTTGCACATTTGTCTCTGATAATTATCATAATTTCAGTTTTTCACAGGGCTAAAGTACCAGATGCTATACCCCATGGTTCTGACTTAAAGACTCTATATCGTGAAATTCATTTTGAAACAGGCAACCAGCTTGCAGCTATGGTTGGCATCTTCTTTGTGTTTAAGAGGAAATCCAGTGACAAGAGATGAGAAACACAGAAGGGAGTTAATGCGTTTTACTCCTCCCCCCGCCAACCTTTCAAAACTTGAAGTCTTCAAAGTGCATCATCCTTTTATCCAAAGCTGTATCTTTCTAATGCCAAGATTACACCTTTCATGTTGGGACACGAAAGTTTGTTAACAAGAGATTTTAACAACAACAACAACAACAACAACAAATGTTCCTGTGTTTGAAGATCCAGTGAATATACAAAGAAATGTGTAAAATTCGGGTTTGTATCATGATATTCAATCATAGAGGAAGAGAAAAACTTATGAGTACTGTCCCAATTCTCTCTCTCTCTCTCTCTCTCTCTCTTTTTAATGAGGGATTAATGGTTTACAGTCAACAGGAAATACAGTAGTTGGTACATGTATAAAATTTATCAGTTTTGGGCTGGAAATAACCATTATTTCCTCAGCAGAATGGTTATGCGAAAGACTCTCCTCATGCCTGAAGCTCCTAGGTCCTAAGTTCAGTCCCCCGTATCACTGTCAGCTAGAGGCCAAAGCTGAGCAGTGCCCTAGTCTTCCTTCCTTCCTTCCTTCCTTCCTTCCTTCCTTCCTTCCTTCCTTCCTTCCTTCCTTCCTTCCTTCTTTCTTTTCTTTTCTTTTCTTTTCTTTTTTTTTTGCTTCTAGGGCACTATGAAACCTCCACTGCTCCTGGTGGCCGTGCTTTTCATGTTATTGGATAGGATAGAGAAAAATTGAGAACTGAGAGATTGAAAGAGGAGACGGAGAGAGGAAAATAGGCACCTGCGTTATCTTCTATGAAAGTGAGAAAAAATATTAATAGAAGAGTCTGGTTAGAGGTACGTTGAAAAGTCTTTTTAATTGTGGCCCCAGGACTCTATACAAAGCATGTAAGGAACATAGCCATCATTTCGCTATGTTTCCACTGATGGAGTAAAGAACCCTTGAAATGAGAGTTTGTGGTTTTACTTTTAAGCAAAAGACCCATTGAAAAGGTAATTGATGATCTTTGATCTAGTTACCTTTTTTTTTTTGCCTGCTGGGAGAGGGAGGAGTGCAATTAGATGGACATAATTTCACTGACATGTCTTCTAGAACCTGTCAGTGAGGTTCAATTATACCTCCCTGGAACCAAGTTTTAGCACCTGGTGACTGACGAATAGCATTAAATTTTATGATGGGCTTAAATAATAGAGTGATCATTTGGAAATAAAGTGTGATGGATAGGGGTTCCTAATGGAAAATAGTATTTGCTAGGTAGGAAAAAAAAACATTAATTTATTGACTCAAATAGAATTTGGTTATTACGGTCTATATAAAACCTCATTGTGATCCAGCTATAAGTTAATTTTTCTCAATATACCACGAAGAGTTTCACTTACTTTGTTAGTCTGACTTAAGGTCAATAATTACATCATGATTTAAAATATTTGATAAATTTAAAATATTTGGCAATTATTGTTTATTCATAGTTGACAGTGTGAAAGCTATACAATTAAGAGATAGGTGATTTTAATGTGTCAGATATTAGTCAAATTGTACAGCAAATAAAAAAGTTGAGATCACCTGACTTTACAAATAGGACCTTAGATGCTTATACACAGAAAATATAACATTTACAATAACTGATAAATGAATTATAGCAGTCTATGGCTACTTACTTGAAACTAGAGATATTAATTAATATTAATTAATTATGATATTTACTTAAGTCTGCAATCTAGTATATTTATAGAATACAAACTGTTTTATTATTCTATCTTCATTTTATTTAATTTTTTTGGCTCAAAATCTTCAAAAAACCTTTTGATATACATTAATCAATGTTTAAGGGGAAGAAGATCTAAGAAAAGACTAGCATGTCTTTTTAGTCTATTGTCATAAATGAATATACAGTGAAATAATTTTGGAGACTTAATACAAAATTAGAAGTTTCTCAGAACTGCTGAAACTAAAATATCCAAAAACCTTGAAATGTAAGACTTAAATGTTACCCAGACAAAATCTCCTCATTGCATATCATTTATTTTCAGATGAATACCAAGTACATGTGGTACAAATTTATCAAAAATAGTTCATTAAGATTTGAAAGAGAACACAAAGAAAAATTTGGTAATGAGAGGGTTGTTAATATATTTATTATTCTTTCTTTGTTCTTATTATTATATGATATCCTTTGTTGTTCCCTTTCAAAAGGCCTCTTCTCCTATACTCCTCACATGTTTACTTCCCCATTTCTACATATTTATTTATTTTTATTTTTTAATTTATACCTTTATTTAATTGTATAATCACATTAGTTAAGAGCCTTTGAAAAATCTTGCTGGCACACTAGTAGCATAATACCTCCTATTGTACCAAAATGCTTATAATGAAAACAAAATAATTACAATGAATAAGGGAAAAATGAATATATATATATATATATATATATATATATATATCTTAACTTCAGGAGATAGGATATATATATCTTAACTTCAGGAGATAGGATACTCAAGAATTAAAAGGCTATATTTTAGAATTTTTAATTTTTTATTTATGTATCTAGACAATTTATATTGCTACTTAAGGTATAGTTAAAATAGTTTTATCCTATCAAATATTTTTGTTAAATATAAATGATTTTGTGTTTCTGAAAAAAATTAAATGATATATTGATTGTTGAATTTCATACACTGAATATCTGAAAATTACCATAAATATGCCTCACATGGTTTTAAATTTCACAATCTAGAACAAAAGTAATGGCAAATAAAGCAATAACAAATACTTTCTTCAATTATTAGAGATATAACTCAGAATTAGTTACTCTGAATACCAATTAGCAATTTTCATATAAGCCAATGTTTTCCCTGAATCTTCAAATTTTGTATATACAAGATTTAGATAAATAGGTTATTGTAAAAACTTTGAAAATAAGGCATACAAAGTGTTTCCATTTTGTTAAATAATATTGACTCTATTTCTGAAAGAGAAAGAAAATAACAAAAGCTTTCTTAACAATGCTACAATATGTTAACAGCAAGCAAAATATTCTCTTCTTTGCCAAACAGGAAATGTCAATCTAGTTCAAAGTGTCATTTATTTTAATTTTCTAGATTTTCGTACTTCTGTATATCATTTTTGTAAACTTCTAAAATGTCTTTTTCCTCTAAAATATTCTGGATAGCATTCAATCTCTTGTTTTTATGTTATATCATGTGACTTTCGTTAAAAGACGCTTCAGGATATTTTCATAAAATGTATACAGGTTAGAGGCTCAGCTTTATTCCATTTTTTGCACCATCACGGCATTATCTTTGCTTTCTTTACAAGAACAAAAATATCTCAAAAGAGTAAAGCTTCCCAAGGTCATTGGCCTGTGTCTTTCCGACTCCTCAGCCAGGTATTCATTTTTCTTAGCTTCTTGTCAGTGCACCGTGATATCCTTCACATCTGTCTGTGCTTTTGCTTTTATTAGCAGAAAATACAGCTACAGCTTTAGTGTCATGTGTACTATAAAGACAGGATTTTCAAGAGATTTGACAACTCTCATATTTCCCGAAGTATTCTCAATGTAACACAGAAACAGTTTATTACTGTTAAGTAGTGACTGTCTCTCCAGCTTGAATAATGAAGTTCTCTAGGTCAATATTTTATACAATGATACATTTAAGGAATCATTCCTCTTCAGCTTGGCACTAAAACAATGGCTGTCATAACATAGATCTATGGATTATCAATCTCACATACCACTGCAATCAATCTAATTCGTGAGGCTGGGAAAGTACAGTATGATATTGAGTTAAATCAGAAAATTTCTTCTACCAAAATTGTTTATAAAGGAGCGTAATAAAATTATTTACAAAGATGAGCTTCCACTCTAGAGTGTGGAGTAAATTCAATCTTCTGTGAAGAGTGTTCACAGCTTCAGGTGATTTACCTGGGCTGCTAGGAAAGACCTAACAGGAATCAAAGCCTTGAGCTGGAACTTCACAAAGTCACTCAGAGTGTTGAAATAGGAAAGGATGCTGGATATGCATTGGAAAGTCTGACTCTTGAACCAGTGACACACACACACACACACACACACACACACACACACACACACACACCCCACCCTCCAAACAGAGCATAACGAATGTCTTATGGAATCATTAAAAATAAAAGCCATGCCTGTCTTTTGTCTGAATATTTCATGAAAAGAGACTACTTCTAACAGGAAAATGTTTCTTTGCTGGTCAGATCACAGTAGGTTTTAGCATGGAATAAATTCACAAACTTTTCTCAAGAAACAGAATTGAGGCCATTTCAGTCTAAAGAAGCCAAAGTGTACATCTGCATCGATCTTCTTGGCAGCAAAAAGCAAATTCCTTTGAAGCTTTAAGTTTGTATGAACCACCTGTTAAGACTCTGCCTGCCCTCGATTCCATTTTATATTTGGCAGTCTTGCAAGTGTACGCCAATTGAAGATGATTCCATAGCATAAAGAAAATATACCCTGGCTAGAGATATACATTTCCCCGCTCATTTCTCTTTTTTCCCTCTGCTTCCGTTGCTTCTGCTTCTATTGCTGGGAGTGGAGAAAAGCTTACTGAGATAAGTCTTTGGAACTCCATGGTTTAGCAAAGAAATTCATTTCAATAGGGAGCTTTTATTTTCCACTAGAGTTTTGTAAATGATCAAATCAACATCTGTATATATTTTTCAGCTGGGCAGAAACAGTAGAAGGAATTCTTATACCAATAACTTAGAACAAAACAATATAAAGTGCTTATCACTTTTTGTGATTTTTTATACTTAATTTCATATGGTAGATTGAATTATACCAATTTGAGTATAACAATTTATTCTAGCCATGGAATTTTCTTTCATGTGATAATGGTATATATACATCAGGGAAAGAATCCATGATCTTTCCTCTCTAAGTGTGTGTGTGTGTGTGTGTGTATTTGTAACCACTAAATTAATTTTGATGGATGTGATCCCTCCCTCTATTTTTTTTTTTGCCTCCAGGGTTATCAGTGGGGCTCAATGCCTGCACTATGAATCCACTGCTCCTGCCACTCATCTTCCCCCCCCTTTTTTTGTTGTTGTTGTTGTTGCTTAGGACAGAGAGAAATTGAGAGAGGAGGAAAATACAGGGAGGGGGAGAGAAAGATAGACACCTATAGAACTGCTCCACCACTTGTGGATTGACTCCCCACTACCCAGAGGTGGGGAGCCAGAGGCTCAAACATGGGATCCTTGTGCCAGTTCTTGCACTTTGCACTATGTACACTTAATCTGGTGTGTCACTGTCCAGGCCCCTATGGATGTAATTCTATGACTCTTTTGACTGTGCTATAAAATATATGATTTCTATCTGATTCTCTTACTTGATCATTCTGAACTTGATCAGTAAATTCTGGGGAAGAGTAGACCACTAGGAAATACCACATTAAAGTGTTTCAGGGAATTCTACCACCAAAGCCATCAGCTGGTAGCCAGAATTATGTACCATGCATGTGAGTGACATTATTTTAGGTTATCCCAGCAAACATATATCAACTTTTCCAGTTGATCCAAAAATTCAAGAAAACAAGTTTTTTTGTTTGTTTGTTTTTTTCGCCCACTCTGTCCCTCACATCTTCAGAGATTCACTGCTGCAGGCTTACTTTTTCAGCCAGAAAGAGAAAGAGACATTGAGGGAAAGAAAGCATAATACTAAAGCTTCCTTCAATATGATAAGGGCTGGGTTTGAACCCAAGTCACACACATGGCAAGGCAAAACATTATCCAAGTGAACTATGTTATCAGACCATAATTGATTTTCTTTCAAACCACTAAATATTGAGATTATTTATTATGCAGCATCAGATGACTAATTTAGGCCTTTGCATCATTAAGGAGCTCACAAGCATACACATATTTATTAGAGTACACAATAATATATTTACAAAGTGTCTCACAAGTTCTATATGCTATGTCTCTCTCAAATATGGAACTATGTCCCCTGTCAAAATCCTTCTCAGGAGAGATCATTTCAGTGTCAAAATAAACCACTGCTTCTTCCTGAATTTCCCCATTGCAGTATCTGTAAATCTCTTAATGAAGCAATTATCTGCTGAAAGATATATTGTTTTGAGACCTAGGAAAATAAAAGTGTACCTCAGATGCTTCCAGAATGATTTTGTCTATAAAAATGCCATGGGCCAAGTGACCTTGCCCAGAGCATGATGTGTAACTTACCAAAGCAGAGACCTGGCGGATTCAGTGAGCTCACGTGGGCCTCTTTTGCTCTGGGCACTAGAAACCTGAACACAGTCGTCACTGAACACTCTCAAGTTCACAGAATACTCAAATCAACATCCACATGTAGTTCTTTGACTCAAGGCTTTCCATAGAAAACCCAAATAATTGAACTGATATTAGGGGATGAGAAAGATATTGTTATATACCTGATTCTATTTTTTTAAGAGTTAAAAATACAGAAAGTTATTATTTCCAATTCTTTTAGTTACAGAGTAGTTTTCTTCAAACAGAATCTTATCATGGAAAGCCCCACACATAAAACAGATGAATGGCTGAGGTTTGAAGTGGCAATTGGGAATCCAATGCCCCAGTTGCTAGGTCCTTCTTTATTTCCCACTTCTGAAGTCCCAGAGAATTGCTGGCAGAAACCCCACTGAGATCAAGGGAAGCATAGTTTGTAAACTAATGCTATAATTTCTTTTTGATATGAAACTAGTAAAAAATAAAAGTCTTCAGTTTGTTACAACTGAGAATATTGTCCACAGGAACAAGGTGAGACTGTACCCATGCTCATCAGATTCAACTCATTTTCTGTGCTTTTTCCATGGGCATAAACTGGACAACATACATGTGAATGCAAATTATCTTCTTATTAATTTCGTATAACTCTGTTTCTTTTCTGTAATGGTTCGAAGCACAAATTTTAAAACCAGAATTATTTGTTGAGTTTGGTTTGCTTTTCCCCTTATTAAGAAAGCTCACACAGAGATACGTGTTTGTGATTAATTATTACTAAGGAAAGTATTTGATGTGATGTATATTTGACTTTTCCCATTTAACTTCATATTCAATCATTTTTCCAAGTCCTATAAATTTCCTTCTTAGCACTTACTATTTTCAACTTACTGCTAGTCACCAATTATCTTAGCTTCTGCTAACCCATGACACTTTTACTTTTTCATTCTTCTTTGTCATATATGACTATCATATGATTTTTTTTACATTTTTTATTATGTTTATTTATTTATTGGGTAGAGACAGCCAGAAGTTGAGCAGGAGGGGGAGACAGAGAGACACTAGCAGCACTACTTCATCACATGCAAAGCTTTCCCCCTGCAAGTGGGGAACAGGGGCTCAAACCCAGGTCCTTGAGCGTTGTAGCATGTGCACTCAACCAGGTGCACCACCACACGACCCTTGGATATTAAATAATTTCCAAAGTCATTATTACCTTCTTACTGGCCATACATTTTCACAAATCCATATAATGTGTACATGTAGATTTTTTTTCTCTTAAAGATTTTTTTCCTTGCAGTTTTCAAGTCACTAATATCCAAGGGCAGGTTTTTTTTTTTTTTTGAGTCTGTACAAATTCTATACACTACCACCATCAATAACAAAAACAAATCCTCATCTAAATCAACTGAAGAATCTTAAAGAAACTAATTATCTAAAAGAAAAAAAAATAACTATACAAAAATACCAGTAAGAAAAATTATAAAATTTGTGAAATGAGAGATCTTATTAAATAAAATATATAGCATAAAATAAATCTCCCAAGATTACTCAAAATAAAGAAGAAAGTATAAACATTGTTGATTTTACTGTATCCATAACATTCATATTTTTTAATTTTTAAAAATATTCTATTTATTTATTAATAAGAAAGATAGGAGGAGAGAGAGAGAAAGAACGTCACTCTGGCACATGTGTTGCCTAAAATCAAACTCTGGACCTCATGCTTAAGTGTCCAATATTTTATCCACTGCGCCACCTCCCAGACTACAACATTCATATTTTTAAAATAGACCTGCGATCAGTGGATTATACATACTCCATTTTATTATACTGCCTTCCAGAGAAAAACTGAAATTATTTCATGGTGATCATAAAAGAAATATTCATTAACTGTAAAGACTGTTTTATCAGTGTATTTATTAATCACACCAACCTAGGGGATAGGTATAACTTCTTTTATCTTCATTTAATAGAAAAGGAACTGAGACAGAGAAAAATTAACTAACCTACTCAGATGTTCCATAGTTTCTTAGTGGTGTTAGGAGAACAAACTAAAGTGTCTAGTTTAAAAGTTTAAGTTCCTTTACCTTAAAATCATTTCATGGGGTAGGGTGGGGGGCTTAATGGCTTTTAGTGTAAATGGCGAGGTATAGTATGCTTTCTCTTCTCATCTCTGTGACATAGGTCTCTGCAAATGACACTCACCTCCAACTTAAGTCCTTTTCCGCCATCGTGCACCAGGACCTCAAAGTTCATCCCCCATGCATTATAAGTATGGACCCCAGATCAAATCAGTGGGATTCACAGTTAACAATTTTGATATATTTCTCTGTATTTGGGAGCTATTCATTTCTCTCATCCAACTTTCTAGTCCTTCTTCCAACTATGACACCATCTCCCCAGACAATACCTTGGGTCTACCTGCAAATTAGCTGTCCGGCTCAGGCAAAATTTTACTAGTGAAGTCATGGGCCCCTTAAAAATATACCTAAAATAGACCTAATAGCTTTTCCCAAAATTGATGCCCCCAAATCTTTATCTGCAATATTTTTGCCTGTAGTTTCATGATTAGTCAACAGTTTGTTCTTTTTTATATCTTAACTCTTTTTTTCAGCCACCAGGTTTCAGATGCTACCATGATGTCAATATGACTTCCCTGGGCAGAGGCCCTCACCATGTGTCCTGGAGCCCCTACTCCTCAGACCCCTAACCAAGTAGAGAAAGAGAGAGAGAGACTAGGAGCATGCATTGACTTGCCAACACCCATATTCAGAGGGGAAGCAATTACAAAAGTAAGACCTTCCACCTTCTGCACTCTATAATGACTCTAGGCCCATACTCCCAGAGGAATAAAGAATAGGAGACCTATCAGGGGTGGGGGGAGAGGAAGGGATAGGGTGTTCTGTTGGTGGGAATTGTGTGGAATTATACCCCTCTTATCCTATGGTCTTGTCAATATCTCCATTTTTATAAATTAAAAAAAAAAATAAGAAGTCTCTCTTGGATATCTGCTGAAACAGTGGATCATATGTTCATTTCCTCCCACTTCTACTGCATAGAATGGATAGAGAATACGACAGAGGTCCCTGTAAAGCATATGTCTTAGGCATATTTACATTTTACATGTCATTCATTTTATTCCCTGCCGTTATATAATTAATATGACTCCTTTATCTATCTCTGAACATCTTTGGTAAATGTGGCAAACTGTTTTGAACTGTGGGGGTGGGTGGGAGTGTTATGTGCCAATTACCTGATCCCAGTGGTGCCTTTAATTCTTAAGAATTTCTCCTATAGCTATCTTCATTCTTTATTTTTTAATTTTTTATTTACAAAAGGGAAACATTGACTAAACCATAGGATAAGAGGGGTACAGCTTCATACAATTCCTACCACTAGAACTCTGTATCTCATCCCCTCCCCTGATAACTTTCCTATTTTTTAACCCCCTGGGAGCATGGACCCAAGGTCATTGTGGGATGCTGAAGGTGGAAGGTCTGGCTTCTGTAATTGCTTCCCCGTTGAACATGGACATTGACAGGTCAATCCATACTCCCAGGCTATCTGTCTCTTTCCAAGCAGGGAGGGGCTCTCAGGAAGCAGAGCTCCAGGACACATTGGCGGGGTTGTCTGTCCAGGGAAGTCTGGTTAGCATCATGCTAGCATCTGGAACCTGGTGTTTGAAAATAGAGTTAACATACAAAGTCAAACAAATTGTTGACCAATCATGGACATAAAGACTGGATTAGTACAGATGAAGAGTTGAAAGGGTCTCTGTTTTGTAGATAGCTAGTAGGCATAGTTTAGTTATATTCCAAAGGGGGCTATACTATTTTTTTTCCTGGGCCTGAAATCTGATATGCAGGTGGGTCCTAATTATTGTCTGGGGAGATAATGTCATGGCTGGAAGAAGGACCAGAAAGCTAGATTAGGGAAGAAAGTAGCTCCCAAATCTGGGAAAGCTGTATAAATATTGTTGATTGTAAACCCCATCAATTTGATGTGATCTGAGGCCCATATTCAGCTTAGGAGCCTATGTGACCTCTGCATCCCTGTATATCTGAGCTCACATTCTGTGGTCATAAGTAGGAACATTCCAAGCTGCCTCAATATCAGGACCCATCTTCCTCAGGTGTAGCATAGAGTATATTATCCATCCTCCCTTCAGAGAATGGAACATTCTCTACTATTGTTAATCCAAGTTGAGGACAAGGTCCTATGGGGGCCCACAGAGGGGTCTACTGTGTTGTTCCTGATATAAATTATCTGTAGCAATGGAGAGAGGAATTTATTAGAGTTCTAGGCCCATCATGTCTGTTTGGGAAGCCATCTTCATTCTTAAAACAATTTTTTCCAATCTTTTTTTCAATCTTTGTACTAAGCCTGTTTATTATGTCCAGTGTCTATAACCTGTCCAACTAAAAACTACCTCACAAGAGCTCTCAAGTATCCTTATTCTGGGGATCTGGACAACTGGAAAAGTATGTGAGTGGTTGAAGGCTATTTCCCCTGTTATTCATTGCCCATACTTGATTATTTCCTCAAGAGAAAGATAGGGTTAGTTATATGGAAAACTTGGTGGGCTATCCTGTAAGGTAGGGAAAATAAATGTGTTCAGGTTGGGTGTTGGCACAGTTCTTTGATTATACATGTTGCAATGCAAAAGAATTCCAGCCCAAGCCACCAGTTCCCACCTTCAGGGGGAAGCTGCACAAACAGTGAAATAGTGCTGCAGGTCTCTCTCTCTCTCCCTCTCTCTCTCTCTCTCTCTCTCTCTCTCTCTCTCTCTCTCTCAGTTTTTTTATGTTTATTTATTTATTCCCTTTTGTTGCCCTTGTTTTATTGTTGTAGTTATTATTGTTGTTGTTATTGATGTCATCGTTACTGGATAGGACAGAGAGAAATGGAGAGAGGAAGGGAAGACATAGAGGGGAAGAGGAAGATAGACACCTGCAGAGCTGCTTTACAGCTTGTGAAGCAAGTCCCCTGCTGGTGGGGAGCTGGGGGCTCGAACTGGGATCCTCACACTAGTCCTTGCACTCTACCCAACCTGAGCTTAACCTGCTGTGCTACTGCCCAACTCCTTTTCTCTCTAACAATCTATATTCTACTTCCCTCCTAGTTTTTCTCTTTGTTTAAAATAAATAAAATAAAATAAATCTTTTTAAAAAAACTAAGAAAATAAGGGTGTGGTGTGCTGATACATGTCTTGGAAACAATGTTAAACTGTATCTCTCTGAAAATACCAGTCTTGTAAATCTACATTCCCTTAATAAAGTGAAAGAGAAGGAAAAAGAAGTGGAGAAGGAAGAAAAGTAGAAGATTTCAAAACAAACTGAACCTGAACATTCTCTTGAGTTTGTGAATTAAGAAAAAAAAAAACCTAAAAAAATTTAAAAACAATCATATGAGAAATCATGCTCTAAAATTTGTTCAGTTTTAAAAATTGTTTTGGGGAGATTGATAGTTTCTAGTATCCTTGTTGACACATGGATATCATTTCTCATCTTCTCATGATAGATGTTTGCAGAACACTCATTCCATCTTGGGTCTTTTTCCACTATTGATCTCTGTTTATAAGGAGAAGTAGGGATCCTTCATTCCTTGTAAAATGTCTAAATAAATGGGCTAAAGCATCCCATTTTCTATTTATTTTATTTGGGTTCATGATTGTTCAACAATTTGTTTGGCTTTGTACATTAACTCTGTTTTCAGCCACCAGGTTCCAGATGCCATCAGGATGCCGGTCCGGCTTCCCGGGACTGAAGACCTCACCAATGTGTCCTGGAGCTCCGCTTCCCCAGAGATCCACCTTACTAGGGAAAGAGAGAGGCAGACTGGGAGTATGGACCGACCAGTCAACGCCCATGTTCAGCGGGGAAGCAATTACAGAAGCCAGACCTTCCACCTTCTGCAACCCACAACGACCTTGGGTCCATGCTCCCAGAGGGATAGAGAATGGGAAAGCTATCAGGGGAGGGGGTGGGATATGGAGATTGGGTGGTGGGAATGTGTGGAGTTGTACCCCTCCTACCCTATGTTTTGTTAATTTATCCTTTCTTAAATAAAAAATAAATTAAAAAGAAAAGAACACAGTGACTGTACAACTCCATCCTATCCAATGGCAGCTTTTCTTTCTTCTTTCTGGTTTGGTAGAAGGTAATATACGAAGTGAGGGAAAGAGAGAGACACCAGCATTGTTCCACTGTTCATGAAGCTTTCTGCCTATATGTGGGGACCAGATACTTGAACAGAAGTCCTAGCTGATATACACTACCGCCCAGCCTCCGAGGTTCTATTTCATTTTAATTTAAATTTGTTATTTTAATTTACATTTGTAATTTATTTTTACAACCTTTCCCCTAATTTATTTAGGGGTTAATAAACTAGCAAGTTTTGTTTATTTAATGTATGTAATAGCACCTCAGGACACAAAGTGTTGAACTCCTTATTTTAATTTGAAAATTAGAATGTGATGAAAGATTACAATAAGGAGTTCATAAATTATAAGTAAGCCCTATAATGATAGTAATGGAGACTTGTCACCAGGTATGTTTTGAAATTATTTTGTAGCTTCTCTCCATACTGGTTTAGTGTTAAGTAATAATTAGGTAGTATTCAAAATGCTATATTTAACTTGAACCATACGGAAAATAGCATCAGAAAGCTTATATGTTTATATTGAAATAAAAGTGTTGTGTGCCTTTATGTATACATGATAATGATCTCATTGAGAATTTACCATGATCCTCAATGTCTAGGCTTAGTGCAAAAGTCCAATAGGTAAGCTCTGGGGAATCCTTCATCACTGAAAAAGAAAACATTGAAATAGCATTATCCTTACAGTCTTCAGTGTTATAGGTGAATTTCTACAAAGGAATGCAGTAATTGCTTCTGAAGAGGGGCTATTTGGGTTTGGCAAAAATGCATTAATATGAGACTTGTACTTAATGAAAATGTAATGAGAAGAAAGTAATATAATCTACTAAGCAGAAAATGAACATGGATATTAGAAAATGTGTACAAAGATAACTCCTAAATAGTTCCTGAATCAATTAAATACATTTCATATAGAGCACGTATGAAATACAAAATGTGTTTTAAAAGGTAATGAAACTTAATTTCAAGGAGCTCCTTTTAAAAATAAATTTAAGATAAACTTTAAAATAAAATAAACCTAATTTCTTTATATTAATAGACTGTGAAATTTTATGAAAACTTTTCAAGTACATCAGTCAAGATATGATACTAGATGCTGCAGTTAAAAAAATGTCAGTAGTGTAGAATAAATTTATTTCTCAGTCACATAAGTTCCACTTTGAATGTAGAAAACTCCCCAAGGTAGCGTTAACATTACAGACTGCTCTACATTTTTGACATCTCTTTTCATTGACCGTGTACAAGTCATGACCACATATAAATTTGAGTAATAGATACAATTCTTTCTGTATCTCAAAAGATATTTTGGTAAATATATTGAACAAAAATCAGACAGATAAATTGGATTTTCATAACTCCTAGGCAACACATTTTCTCTCTATTAACAAAATCAATGTAATAAGGTTAGTGTGTGCATATAGGATGAGAACAAACATGGCTAATGATTTCCTTTTTAATATCAGGTCATTAGGTTTATCTCACTATGCACACTATACAGACCAAATATTGATATAAATGTGAGTTTATATAATCCTTCTAAAATGATAATTGAGTTGTATTAGCCAGTCAGAAATTATCACCTAAGAACTCAGAAGAAAATTAGCAGTACGTAATATGACTAGGGCATGAACAAAACCAAAAAACAAGCTATTGGAGGAGTCAAGAAAACGACTTGGAGACAACACCCAGTGTGAGCTCCAGAAAACAGCAGCTTTCAACCTGGGACTCTCGGGGAAGGATTTCTGACCATCAGTGGTAAGGGAGAGCAAGGGGTGATCAGGATGACATCAAAAAAGAGTCCTATAACCCACTCTTGTGCTGGCAAACAGAGGCCAAAAGGACAAAGGAAAGGAAAATCTGTGGCTTGGCTATTTCTGAATTTACTCTGGCCCCTCACCCCAAAATCAGCCCCCACAGGCTGGCCAGTTGCTCCTAGCAGGCTTCCTGTGGAGATACTTTCTTTATCAGGAATCTTTACCAAGATTCCTAGCAGGGGTGGGGTGTCATTTTTATTTTATTTTATTTTATTTTATTTTATTTATTTTTGAAGGGGATTGGATCTCTATTTGAGTGACAAAATACCTGACTAGTCAGCTCTACCTGAGAAAGACTATCAGGAGGGTTTTTTTTTTATATATAGTTCTTATAATTGGTTGTCTTTGCTTATTTTTGTTTAGTAAGGAGACCATGCTGTGTGCAGCCAATCTGGAGTAGTCCAAGTTGCAGGCTGACTTTTAGGGATTTTTTTACTCTATTTGATTTTATTATTACTTTTATTATATACCCCTGTCCCTTTTTCGTCCTCAGGTTGAACAAAATTAACTGTCATTGCTTATTCCATTTAAAGGTGACTAGGTGAGCTGTCCATTGTGGGAGGAATTTGTTTCTCTCCCCCTCTTTCCTTCACCCTCATTATTCTCTCCTCCTAGCTAATTAAAAAAAAAAAACTCTTTCCTTTCACTGCTCTTTGTTATTTTTTTTTCCTTTTTTTGCTTTGTGAATTATTTTGTGGAAGAAATCTGAATCACAGTGGACTCTTTCTGCCACTCTTTTATCTTTCCTTTCTACTCCTGCTACCTCTTTATAGTGGACAGTAGATTTGCATAATTGTCTATTATTGTGTTGTCTTTCCCCCTTCTCTTCTTTTTCCTTTCCTTTCCTTTTGTTTTTTTTCTTGGACTGGAAGTGTTGTTTGGATAATCTGTATTGGCTGAACTGCTCCAATATTTACTTCAGTTGCTATTGTTTTACTTTCTGAGTTTTGTAAATGCATTAGTGAAAAGAATTTAGTTAAGTGTGGACTGTACTCAAAACACAAGCACTGAAAAACAACAGACCAGAAGAATAAAAACCACATTAATAAAAAAAAAAAGGTTAAATCAAGAGCAAATAAAACTACTACCACAATAAATTAGGACAGGAGCCCAGAAGAAACTTCAAATTAGTCAGAAGTAACCATAGATAAGAAAAGTATGCAAGCAATAATAAACCTAATAACCACAGAAATGAAGACAACTATGGAGGAAAGGGCTATTAGAATTAATGAAACAACAGATGACACCCTCAAGGAAAATACTAGTCACCTGGAGGTAATTAGAGAACTGAAAGCTGAAATAGCTGGGCTAAAAGGCCAATTAGAAGAACAAGCTAATACTGTAAGTGAACTGAAGAAATAAGCTGAGGGAAGGGAAAACAGATTAACACAAGCATAAAACAGAATCAGCCAGACAGAGGATGGGCTAGAGAAAATTAAGAAAGAGGTAAAAGAACTCAAAAAGAGATTGAGAGCCACTGAAAACAACAGAGACATATGGTATGATCTCAAAAGAAATAACATTCATAAAATGGGGCTACCAGAGGAAGAAAAAGAGGAAGAGGCAGTAAACATCCTAGAGGAAATAATAGAAGAAAACTTCCCAGATCTAAACAACAGAAATGACATTAAGATTCAAGATGCCCAGAGAGTCCCAAACAGAATGAATCCAGACTTGAAGACACCAAGACACATAATAGTTACAATGAAAAGAAGCAAGAATAAAGAAAGGATCCTAAAGGTTACAAGAGTAAAACAAAAAGTCACATACAAGGGAAAACCCATAAGATTATCAGCATACTTCTCCACTCAAACTCTAAAAGCCAGAAGAGAATGGCAAGATATCCATAGAGCCCTCAATGAAAAAGGATTTCAACCAAGGATAATATATCCTGCTAGACTTTCATTCAAAGTAGATGGAGGATCAAAACCTTCTCAGAAAGGCAACAGTTAAAGGAAGCAACAATCACCAAACCTGCCCTGAAAGAGGATCTAAAAGATATCTTATAAACAAAAGCATCACCATAATACTTACCATACATAAGAGCAAATAAAACATTGTTAAATAATGGCACTGAAATACCTTAAATCTATAATATAAATAAATGTCAATGGCTTAAACTCACCTATTAAAAGGTACAGAGTGGGAGGATGGATCAGAAAACATAACCCACCCATATGCTGCTTGCAAGAATCCCACCTGACCCAACAAGGCAAATACAGACTTGAAGTGAAAGAATGGAAAACTATCATACAGGCTACTGGACCACAAAAAAAACGGCAGGGTGTCTCATCCTGACACCAAAAACTTTAAATTAACTAAAGTAATAAAAGATAGGCAAGGCCATTACATAATGATTAAGAGAATAAATCAACCAAGAAGATTTAACAATTATTACCATCTATGCACCCAATAAGGGACCATCTAAATATATCAAGCACCTACTGAAAGAACTTCAAAAATACATCAATAGCAATACAATAATAGTGGGAGACTTCAGCGCCCCACTCTCACACTTAGACAGATCAACTAAGCAGAGAATCAGCAAAGAAACAAGAGAATTAAATGAAGAGATGGCTAGACTAGACTTTCTGGACATTTTCAGAGTCTTTCACCCCCCAAAACTGGAATACACATTCTTTTCAAATACACACAGCACATCCTCAAAGATAGACCACATATTAGGTTACAAAGACAGTATTGACCAATTCAAGAGCATTGAAATCATCGCAAGTAACTTCTCATACACAGCGGAGTAAAGCTAACATTCAACAACAACAACAACAAAATTACTAAAAGTAAAAAAATGTGGAAACTCAACTACATCCTGCTTAATAACAGCTGGGTCAGAGAGACACTCAAGCAAGAAATTCAAATGTTTCTGGAAACAAATGAAAATGAATATACAAACTAACAAAATATTTGGGACACAGCTAAAGCAGTACTGAGAGGGCAACTCATAGCCATACAAACACACATTAAATAACAAGAAAAAGCTTAAGTAAATGACTTCACTGAATGCTTTAAGGACATAGAGGAACAAAGGAACCCTAAAGCAACCAGACAGATGGAAATCACTAAAATTAGAGCAGAAATAAACAACATCGAAAAATAAGAGAACCATACAAAATATCAATGAAGTCAAATGTTGGTTCTTTGAAAAATCATACAACATTGTCAAACCCCTACTCAGACTCACTAAAAAAGGGGAGGGGAGAAGACTCAAATAAATAGAATTGTAAATGATAGAGGCGATATCTCAACGAACACCACAGAAATCCAGAAAATTACACGAAACTTTTATGAAGAACTATTCACCACCAAGCTAGAGAATCTGGAAGAAATGGAATAATTCCTATAACACCCTTTCAAAACTGAACCAGGAAGAACAAAAGAATCTAAATGCACTAATCACAGACAAAGAAATTGAAATAGTTATTAATAGTCTTTCCAATAATAAAAGTCCTAGACCAGATGGTTCTACAAACAAATTCTACAAAAATTTCAGGAAACAGTTAATGCCTATACTTCTAGAGATCTTCCACAAAACTGAAGAAACAGGAACACTCCCTTCCATCTTCTATGAAGCCAATATCACCATGATACCAAAAAGCAAATAGGGACACAACAAAAAGGAAAACTACAGGCCAATATCTCTGATGAACATAGATGTCAATATATTAAACAAGACTCTGGCCAACCAGATACAACAGTATATCAAAAAGATTGTTCATCAAACCAAATGGGATTTATCCCAGGAATGCAAGGCTGGTTCAACATATGTAAGTCAGTCAATGTCATTCACCACATCAATAAAAGCAAAGCCAAAAACCACATGATTATCTCAATAGATGCAGAGAAAGGCTTTGGTAAAATCCAGCACTCATTCATGCTCAGAACACTACAAAAATGGGAATAGATGGGAAATTTCTCAAGATAGTAGAGTCCATTTATAGTGAACCTACAGACAACATCATACTCAATGGACAGAAGCTGAAAGCATTCCCCCTCAAATTGGGGACTAGACAGGGTTGTCCACTACCACCATTACTCTTCAACATAGCATTGTAAGTTATTGCCATAGCAATCAGGCAGGAGAAAGAAATCAAAGGAATACATATTGTAAAGGAAGAAGTCAAGCTTTCACTATTTGCAGATGATATGATAGTATACAGAAAAAAACCTAAAGAATCCAGCAGAAAACTACTGGAAGTTATTAGGCAATATAGCAAGGTATCAGGCTACAAAATCAATATACACAAATCAGTGGCATTTCTTTATACAAACACTAAATCTGAAAAAGAGGATATACAGAAATGACTCTCATTTACTGTTGCAGTAAGGTCAATAAAATACCTAGGAATAAAGGTGACCAAAGCAGTGAAAGACTTGTATACTGAAAACTATGAGTCACTATTCATAGAAATAGAAAATGATACCAAGAAATGGAAAGACATCTCATGCTCATGGATTGGAAGAATAAATATCATCAAAATGAATATTCTCCCCAGAGCCATATACAAATTTAATGTGATATCCATCAAAATTCCACCAAGCTTCTTTAAAGAAATAGAACAAAAAAATACAATCATTTATCTGGAAGAAGAAAACACCTAGAATCGCCAAAACTATCTTGAGAAAAAGAAACAGAAATCAAGGCATCACACTTACAGATCTCAAACTATATTATAAGGCTATCATCATAAAACAGCCTGGTACTAGAACGAAAATAGGCACACAGACCAGTGGAACAGAATTGAAAGTCGAGAATTAAACCCCCACACCTATGGACATCTAATCTTTGATAAGGGGACCCAGAGTATTAAATGGAGGAAAGAGGCTCTCTTCAATAAATGGTGCTGGGAAAACTGGGTTGAAACTTGCAGAGAAAGAAAATAAATTACTTTACCTCACCAGAAACAAAAGTCAACTCCGAATGGATCAAGAACCTGGATGTTAGACCAGAAACCATCAAATACTTAGAGGAAAACATTGGTGGAACACATTCCCTCCTAGACCTCAAGAACATCTTTGATGATTTAAACCCAACTTCAAGGAAGACTAAAACAAAAACAAGTCAGTGGGTCTACATCAAATCGAAAAGTTTCTGCACAGCAAAAGAAACCATTACCTAAACAAAGAGACCCCTCAGAGAATGGAAGAAGATCTTCACATGCAATACATCAGACAAGAGATTAATCACCAAAATATTCAAAGAGCTCAGCAAAGTTAGCAAAAACAACAACAACAACAACAACAAAAGATCCCATTCTAAAATGAGCAGAAGCTATGAACAGAATATTCACTACAGAAGAAATCCAAAAGGCTAAGACACATATGAAAAATTTCTACAGGTCACTGATTATCAAAGAAATGCAAATAAACAACGCAATGATTGCCATCTCAACATGCTTCAGCTCAGACTGTGTCCAGAGACTTCAGGTGTGGAATGACAACCTTTCAGCTTCATTACTCGGGTGAGACCTTTCCTTTCATAGTATTCTCTAATTCCATCCCAGGTGGATCACTTTCTAACAAAGTCCCAAAACCTAGATATAGACCAGGTTCTGTGAGAGAAAGCATATGTTCACACGTATCCATAAACTAGTGCAAAATATAAACCTGAAAGCAGAAGTACACTAGAACTTGCAGTTAGTACCCCCCTAACACTTCCTCTCCACTATTCCAACCTTTGGATCCAAGATTGCTCAACAATTTGTTTGGCTTTGTATGTTAACTCTGTTTTCAGCCACCAGGTTCCAGATGCCATCAGGATACTGGCCAGGCTTCCCTGGACTGAAGACCCCACCAATGTGTCCTGGAGCTCAGCTTCCCCAGAGACCCACCCTGCTGGGGAAAGAGAGAAGCAGACTGGGAGTATGGACAGACCAGACAACACTCATGTTCAGTGGGGAAGCAATTACAGAAGCCAGACCTTCCACCTTCTGCAACCCACAACGACCCTGGGTCCATGCTCCCAGAGGGCTAGAGAATGGGAAAGCTATCATGGGAGGGGGTGGGTTATGGAGATTGGGTGGTGGGAATTGTGTGGAGTTGTACCCCTTCTACCCTATGGTTTTGTTAATTTATCCTTTCTTAAATAAAAAATAAATTTAAAAAAAAGAAAAAATGCAAATAAAGACAGCATTGAGATACATCTCACCCCTGTGAGAATCAAAAAGGACAGCAGTAAAAAATGTTGGAGAGGCTGTGGGAACAAATGTATCCTTCTTCACTGCTGGTGGGAATATAAATTAGTCTAACTTTTGTGTAGAGCAGTCTGGAGAACTCTGAGGAGGCTAGACATGGACTTTCTGTATGACCCAGGAATTCCTCTCCTAGGGATATACCCCAAGGACTCCAAAACACCCAACCAAAAAGATATGTGTACACCTATCTTCATAACAGCACAATTCCTAATAACTAAAACCTGGCAGCAACCCAGGTGCCAACAACAGATGAGTAGCTGAGAAAGTTCTGGTATATATACACAATGGAATAATACACACCTATTTAAAACAATGAACCCACCTTCTCTAACCCATCTTGGATGGAACTAGAAGGAATTATGGTAAGTGAGCCAAGTGAGAAAGACAAACATGAGTATGGGATGATTCCATTCATAAACAGAAGTAGAAAAAGAACAGATCGGGAAACTCAAAGCAGAATTTTACTGAATGTGGAGTAAGGCACCAAAGTAAAAACCATGGGTTGAGAGTGAGGGTGGATGTTCAGCTTCACTGGGAGGGAGGAGGGGTAGGGCAGATAGGATGGGACACAGTCTTTAGGTGGTGGGAATGGTGTTTATGTACGCTCCTATTAATTTGTAGTCATGTAAATCACTATTTAACTAATATAAGAGGAGGAAAATTGATTGGCTTTCTCAAACTTTTTAATAAACAGACCATAGGCTGAATCTTTTAAATGTTGACTCTCTAAAAAGCTTAGACCAGGGAAAACAGAAGCAACCAGTGGCATTACGCTACAAGACACAATTATATACAAATAATGTCAAAGGGCATAAATTATGATGATGTTGTATATGATAAAGCAAATCCTAACAAAGGGATTTTCAAATTTAATCTTATTGCCAAATAATTTGACTACAGCAATAAATATCTATTGCCTTCTTAAACACTAAGACAGCTGGAACCTCCTTTATAGAGCCTATATTTCTCCCAGTCCTGGAACCTCTAGTGTGGGGATCACTTTCCTGCATGTTTCTCTCTATTCATAGCAAATGATATTGCACCTGCTGATCTCAACCTAATCAACGCAACGAGTACCACCTCAGCATGCTTCACTTCAGACTGTGTCCAGACACTTCAGATATGGACTGTCAACCCTTCAGTCTCATTCCTTGGGTGAAACCTTTCTTTCATAGGATTCTCTAATTCCATTTCAGGTGGTTCACTTCCTAACAAACTCCCAAAATCTAGATACAGACCAGGTCCCATGAGATAGGGCATATGTTCATATGTATCCATAATTTAGAGCAAAATATATACCTGAAATCAAAAGTGCACAATAGTCTGAAGTGAGTCAGTATTTGCAGCTAGTAGCAATACCTAAAAAGACACCATAAAGTTCCTAATGAAATAGTGTCTACTTAGAAGTAGATAATGTCCTCACCTACCTCCTATTACTCTTCCCTCAGTCACTCCAAAGCTAAGGACTGCAAAAGCTAAATAAGGACAAGAGACTGTCATACTTTAATAATGACTATTTAGTCACTATCAGGCCACCCCATCAGCAGAGGTCCTAATCGGGGAGTCCTGAGATTCCCAAACAGACATGATGGGCCTAGACCTCAAATAAATCCCCTCTCCATTGTTTCCATTCATCTCTATCAGTAAAAACAAAACAGACCCCTCTGTGGGCCCCCCATAGGACCTTGCCCTCAACATGGATCAAACATGGTAAAGAATGCTCCATCCGAGGCTAGACAACATATTGTATCTTCCACCTGAGGAAGATGGGTTCTGAAATTGGGGCAGCTTGAAATGTTCTTACTCATGACCACAGAATGTGTGCTCAGATCTACAGGGATGCAGAGGTCACATAGGCTCCTAAGTTGAATATGGGCCCTAGATCACATCAAATCGATGGGATTTACAGTCAATAATATTTATACAACTTTCCCATATTTGGGAGCTACTCTCTTCCCTGGTTCAGCTTTCTGGTCCTTCTTCCAGCCATGACATCATCTCTCCAGACAGACAATAACTTAGATCCACCTGCATATCAGATGTCAGGGTCAGGAAAAAAAAAAACTAGTATAGTCATGGGCCCTTTGGAATATACCTAAAATAGGCCTACTAACTATCTACAAAATGGAGACTACCAAATCTTCATCTGCATGAATCTTGCCTTTAGGTTCATGATTAGTCAATAATTTGTATGGATTTATATATTAACTCTTCTTTTAGCCACCAGGTTCCAGATGCTACTGTGAGGCCAACCAGACTTCCCTGGGCAGATGACCCCACCAATGTGTCCTGGAGCTGTACTTCTCTAGATCCCTGCTCCACTAGGTAGAGCCAGACAGGTTGGGAATATGGATCTACCTTTCAATGCCCATGTTCTGCAGGGAAGCAATTACAGAAGCCAGACCTTCCACCTTCTGCATCCATAATGATCCAGGGTCCACACTCCCAGAGGGATAAAGAATAGGAAATCTATCAGGGGCGGGGATGGGATACAGAGTTCTGGTGGTGGGAATTGTGTGGAGTTGTACCCCTCTTATCCTATGGTTCTTATCAGTGTTTCCTTTTTATAAATAAAAATTACAAAAAATAAATAAACTTATGTACCCCCCCAAAAGGCTATTGTCTGACATACATTAAAGTTCAGGACATATTTTATGGTTAAATCAGAAATGTGCTGGCCATAAAATGCAAAATCCAATCTGCTCAATTTTTTTACTTGTCAAAGTATTATACAATTAAAGAAAAACCTTATAATAATGCATTAATGTAGAGCTAATAGTTTCACTGTCTGATACAGATGTGTTTTACTGCACAGTTACTAAAGGGAGTTGGTACAGGTGAGCAGTCAGGTATTTGTCGGCTAATTCTAAATGGTTCATGTCTATCTTGAGTCAGTCTGTGTTACCTGACAGGTTGTCCATTTTAATTACACTAATCTTGATGACAAATCAAATCTAGTGACTGTGGTTTCAAATACAGTAGCCATTAATTTTTTGACTTATGTGTAGTATATGTACATTTCTTTTTTATTTTTATTAGTGATTTAATAATGGTTAACATGATCGTAGATTTCAGGGGTCTATTCCACACTCACCACTGCAGTGCTGTGCCCTCCTTCTTGGGTCTCTTTTTAGTTTATAGAACTTGAAACGCAAAGCAGAAATTGACTGAGTTTGGAGTATGGCACCAAAGTAAGAAAGCAGAAGTACACTAGAGTTTGCAGTGAGTACCTCCCTAATACTTCCTCTCCACTTTTCCAAGCTTTGGGTCCATGATTGCTCAACAATTTGTTTGGCTTTGTATGTTAACTCTCTTTTCAGTCACCAGGTTCCAGGTGTCATCAGGATGCCGGCCAGACTTCCCTGGATTGAAGATCCCACCAATATGTCCTGGAGCTCAGCTTCCCCAGAGACCCATCCTACTAGGGAAAGAGAGAGGCAGACTGGGATTATGGACCGACCAGTCAACGCCCATGTTCAGCGAGGAAGCAATTACAGAAGCCAGACCTTCTACCTTCTGCAACCCTCAATGACCCTGGGTCCATGCTCCCAGAGGGATAGAGAATGGGAAAGCTATCGGGGGAGGGTGTGGGATATGGAGATTGGGCGGTGGGAATTGTGTGGAGTTGTACCCCTCCTACCCTATGGTTTTGTTAATTAATCCTTTCTTTAATAAAAAACAAAAATTAAAAAAAAAAAGAACTTGAATGAAGATTGTATAAAGTTAAGGAGCATTGCATTATTTTATTTTTTCTCCTAAAAGGTACTGCCTACTGTTTCCTCACAAGATCTACCTATGTACTCTTTTTCAATATTCAACTGCTAAAGCAGCTAGCCCAGTCTCTAACTTCTCCATGATAGGCATTTATTTTTCTTTAAATCTTTATTTTTTAAAAAATATTTTTATCTTTATTTATTTATTGGATATAGACAGTCAGAAATCAAGAGGGAAGGGGGGTATAGTGTAGAAGAGAGACAGAGAGACACCTGCAACACTGCTTCATCACTCATGAAGCTTTCCCCCTGCAGGTGGGGACCAAGGGCTTGAACCTGGGTCCTTGTACATTGTAATATGTGTGCTCAACCAGGTGCACCACCACTCGGTCCCCATGATAGGCATTTATACACTATTTCTACCACCAACTTAAATGTCCGGCTCTATCTTTGTGCATGAGGTTCTCAGTGCTGTGACAACTCTCTTTTAAATCAATATTTCCCTAATAAAACAATAAAAATTTTGCCTATTTTTATCTGATAAATTAATTGGACAGGGAACAGATGATTGTAGAAAATAATATTGTAGGTAACTAAATTTCTAATATTGTAAGAATTAACAATATTTATCTTTTAATTATTCCTCAATTAATGAAAGAGAGAGAGAAAGAGAGAGAAGGAGAGGAAGAGAGTGAGCAAGAACTAGAGCATCACTCTGGCACATGCAATGGTAGAGTTTAAACCCAGCACTCATGCCTGAGAGTCCATTGTTCTAACCCCTGTGCCATTCTAGGGTAGCAATTTATGTTAATTAATTAATTATTAATAAGAATGGAAACGTATTAACAGATTCATCTCCAAATGAGAAATCCAAAGGATCAAGAGACATATGAAAAATCCTTAAAGTCACTAATAATCAGGGGAATGCAAATATAAATGAGATTACACTTGACTCTTGTGAGGTCATATATCAGAATAAGGAAAATTACCAAGTGTTCCAGAGGTTGGCGGGGGTGGGGAGGGGGGAAGAATAAACTCCTCTACACTACTGGTGGGAATGTAAGTTAGTCCAATCCATGCAGAAAATAGTATGGAGAATCATCAGAATGATAGAATGAACTCTGTTGGGGATTTACCCAAAGAAAACTAAGACACTTGTCTGAAGAGACCTATGCACACCTATGCTCCTAGTAGTACCATTTGTAACAAAAACTTGTAAACATCTCAGATGTACAATGACAGAAGAGTGGCTAAAAAAAAAAGAGAAAGTTGTAGTCTATATACATAATAGAATTCTATGAAACTGTAAAAAACAATATGACTCGTCTCCTTTGTCATATGGACAGAATTGGGAGGAAGCATGTTGAGGGAGGTAAGTTACAAAGGGAAAGACCGACCAATACAAAATGATCTTACTTATAAGTGAAACTTCAGAAACAAGGACAATAAGGGAAAACATCAGGTGAACCTGAACTAGGTGTGGTGTATTGCACCAAAAAAAAGTACTCTGAGAAAGAAAGGAAAGAAGTGGGAAGGGGGAAAAGGGGGCATTTCAATCCCCATATATTAGTTTCCCCATATTAGTTTGGGGGAAGGGCTAGGCTTGGAGAGTGAGTGTCTAGCAGACACTTACGCACCTATCATGGGAAATTATATGTGTCAACGAATGTATTGTTAACCATTAACCCCTCAGGAAGTATATATGTAATGATAATAATAATAATAATAATAATAATAATAATAATAATAATAATAATTGGTAGAGACGATTTTCTACTTTATGTTCTAAAATAGTTGACAAATCTTCATTATGCCTTAAAGTTTAATATTTTAAGAATAATTGATTACTTAGTTATTTTAATGAAAGAGAAAGACACAGAGGGAGAAAGACAGGAACCAGAACACTGATCACTTGTGGCTTACTGTGGTACTGGGGTTTGACCTGGGATCTCAGAACCCTAGGCATGAAAGTCTTTTTGCTTAACCCTTATCCTGTCTCTCCAGACTTACTTTAGTACTTTTTAAGTATAGATGAACATTTATTTTAGATTCATTATTTATATATTCCCTTTTGTCTCCCTTTTTTATTTAGATGAATATTTTACTGCTACAAGTATCACTAGAAAATTATCTTACCACCTCAATGGGATTTAATTGATAATTTAAACACACACAAACACACACACACACACACACACACACACACACACACACACACACACACGTTCATTTCATTTATTTTATGAGACAGAAGGAGGAAGTGACCAGAGCAGCACTCCGGTATATGTGGAGTCAAGGATCAAACCCAGGTACGCAAGGTAGGAAATTCAGCATTCTATCACAGCACAATCTCCTAGGTAATCTTTTTTTTCTTTTTAAAGACATTTATTTATTGGACAGGAGCCAGAGATGAATCAAGAATGAAGGGGAAGATAGAGAGAGAGAAAGAGACCTGCAGCACTGCTTCACCACTCATAAAGCTTTTCCCTGGTAGGTGGGGACCAAGGTCTTGAACCCAGGGTCTTGCACATTGCAACATGTGTGCTCAACCAGGTGAACCACCACCTGGAAATACAGGCATTCTAAAAGTTGGCTACCACACAAAGTTTCAAGTCCTTTAGCCTCAAGATTTCAATCAGTGATTTTAGAAATATAGTAAATTGTAGGTGGGTGGGGGGATAGCATAATGGTATGCAAAAAGACTTTCCTGCCAGAGGCTCTGAAGTCCCATGTTCAGTCCCCCACACCACCACAAACCAGAGCTGAGCAGTGCTCTGATTAAAAAAAATAATAAAATAACATAATGAATCAATAAAATTCTAAAAAATAATAATAAATAAAAAGGAGTATAATAAGTTTTAGTTATTTTAGTCCTAGAAGAATTTAATTTTTTTTTCTGAGATTGATATCATTTAGTAGTTTGTCCTGGGTTTTATTCAAGATGTCCAGTTCAGTAAGGCAGTTCTAACATTTGATTCACCTTCTCTCTCCACTCCTTTTTATGATAAAATGCAAAATGTTTTAGTATACATCCAGAACACAGTTCTGTCATTCCACCTCTAAAATCATTGCACTGACTTCCTTTTATAAATAGGTTGAGACTTGTTTTCCTCCTTGCTGTCTGAAAGGTACTCTTTACCACTTCACCAATTCCATCTTGCCCTATTCTCCCACTTGTCACTAGACTCTTGCCACACTAGTAAGTTTTCAAAGAAAAAATATAGGAAACACCAATATACTACACTGCATGAAAAGATATTTTCTAAACAGCACTCCAGTGGCTAGAGATAGCTTTTGTAGTTTGAAAAGCTACACATCTTATTCTTCACTGTTTACTACTTGAAGAATCAGCAGCAAGTTAATACCAGGCGTTCCAGCATCATATATTTTAGTTATTTTTATGACATTTCTAGAGCTACTGTCATATTGTTTAAGTGGAAAAAGATTCTGTTTCTTCCCTACAGCTGATACTATGAGTATCTAGACATACATTTAATACCAAGGAGGAATTTAAAATTCATTTTAAAGATTTTATGCTCTTAAAATTTAGAGTTACAGATATAAGATTCTACAAATATAATTTGAAGTATATTAAACTAGAATTCTATGTTATAATGTTGTAGTTAATCACTCACACATGTTAGACTAATGTAATTTGCCTGTTAACACTATATCCTTTTAATTTTTTTTTTAATATTAGAGAAAGCTGTTACAGAAGGATTCTTAGCTGTTACTTTAGTGTCTCCTCAGGGCCTCCAGAGATTTAATATGTCATTATGGTTCGTGCAAATGCCCTAGATACTGTTCTTTTTATTGTGTCCTCATATAACCTTCTCATGTCAAGGGTCTTCACTAACTTGGAGAGGACTCTTGGGCTTAGTCAGTGACTCCATAGACTCAGCATATTTCTTTATTGTATCTTTGAGACTTGTTACTAAAAGAGACTTAAATAACTGACATGTAACAGTCATTAGATGACACACAAAGGATTCAATGAACTGCCTTGATGTCTTCTCAAGATACACGTGGAAACCACAATTCAAGCTCTATCTATAAAATAACTGAATTAAATAAATACATGTTCTTATTTTCAATGTGTTCACTATTTCATTTTATTTTAATCTTGATGAACATGGAATTGTAACACCTTCTAATATAATTCAAATATATTTGTATGTGGCATGATTAAAAAATTTGAGTGAAAACAAAATTAATAAATAACATTTGCTAGATTGAGTCAGGGAATCAATACTCTCTCTGTATTAAGGTCCAATACAAAATCTATCTCACAAAGCTGTTTGCTGAGAAAAGCATATACGCATGCACATAAAGACACTATTTAAAATAACTCTAAAGTGGACATGAATGTTCTTTAATACAAGGGGTAGATATCATATCAATATGGAATTTTTGTCTTTAGATATTTTTATTTATTTCATAAGTGAGGAAAGGAGGGAGGGCAACAGAGGGCCAATCACTATTCTTCTCTGTTACGTTTCCGAGACCCAAACATTCATGTCATCCATTCTGCTGACTAAGCCTACCCCTGTCCACAATATGATGAAAAATGAACAGATTATAGCTACATATATTATGCTTGAGTTGCACAAAAATGTTAATTAAGATACAGAGAAAAACTGTCCGTGCTGTAAAGTTTAAGGGCCAGGGAAGTAACTCAGTAAGTAAAGCACATGTGTTCAAGATATGGAGACCTCAACTTTATCCCAAGGATTACAGCAGAAAATAGAGAGAGAGAGAGAGAGAGAGAGAGAGAGAGAGAGAGAGGGGAAGGAAGGAAGGAAGGAAGGAAGGAAGGAAGGAAGGAAGGAAGAGGAAGGAAGAAAAAAAGTGAAAAGATGAAATAGAATATATTGGCAGATGATATAACACATGATTTTTATCATGGAATAATTATTGGAAACTTCCTGTAAGTTACTGACTTAGTATTAACATTCATCTCACCAAAGAGGAAGTTGAGGCTTAGAAAGTTTGAATGACTTTCCTCATGTCACAAAGAGCTTACTCCGAATGATTTCTCTTATACTTTGAACTCATAAAGCAAATTGATAATTGATTGATAATCATTTGAAATTTCCTTTGCAATCAAGTGAAAAATCATTTCTTAAGTCATAATCACATAGATTGTACAGTATGTTAATTAGGATACATGACAACACATCCACATAAAGGTGAAATACTCCTTGAAATGCAAAGAGAAGCATTCTGTTGTGAAGCGGGGCACAAGTGTTGGAATCATATGGAATCCTGAATTTATTCTTTTTTTAAAAGCCTTTTTTTTTAAGCCAGAGAACTGATCAGGTCTGACTTAATGGTTGTGCTGGGGATTGAACTTGGGATTTTGGAGCCTCAGGCATGAACACAACACTCTACCCATGACCTTCCTGAATCTATTCTTTACTGCGTGGTCTTGGAAAGCAGTATCTCTGAGTCACACTCACTTTCTTAGTAAGACGGAAGCCCTTTCATAAACCTGGAAAAGTACTTTTCACTCTGGGCTGAATTAATACTCCTCTAAAATAGTATTAATAGAAAACATGACAATGAGTATTATTTAATTAATATATTAAATAATGTATTAGATAGATACTGAGGGAAATTAAGAGGGAAGAAGGAAATAGAAAGAGAGAAAGAGATACCTTAAGCACTGCATGAATTTTTAAGCACTCAGTGAATTTTTCCCACTGCCAAGTGGAAACTGACTCGAACTCAGGTCCTTGAGCATTGTAATATATACTATACATGGTGCACCATGGCCTGGTCCCATTAATATTACATTTATTATTTTATATACAATCTTAGATGGTGCACAAATTAAAGTTGAATAATAATGTTGTGCTTTGATATTTTCCATAATATGCAGATATGGTCTACTGTGTAAAAACAATTGTAGTGTCTCCACCATCATGTTCCAGGACCTATACAATTATAATAAAAATACTTCTGGGAAAATAAAAAACTTTTTTTTTAATTTCGTCATATTGAGGGAAAAGTTAACACTCAGAAATAGGGGTGGTTACAGATGTGGTTTGGAAGGTACAGACGGTGTTTTGAGTTTTAAGCCTGGAGTCTGATGGGGCTCACTCTCTTTTTCAGGACTATCATGTGACCAACAGAATGTAAGTCAGTCTCTCTTTCTCTCTCTCTCTCTCTCTCTCTCTCTCAATTTCTCTCTCTCCTCTCTCTCTCTCTCTCAATCTCTTTCTCCTTTCTCTCTCCTCCCTGCTCTCTCTCGCTCCTCTCTCTTGATCTCTCTCTCTATCTCTCTTTCATGCCCTAACATGTGAATGTTTTTTTCTAGTAGTTTGATTTACCTGAATAATCATGCTTTTACTTTCAATCCTTTGCTGAGAAAAAATGCTTGACAGACCTTTAGAATGGGGGACAGATGTCCTTACCCCTCTCCCTATAACAATAAGTTCACAGCATACATGGTATAGTTTTAATAATAAGTTATGTTTAAATTTAAGAAGAAACAATATAAAATTTAAAACAGTTGCTAGGGAAATGTCTTAATTATGATAGAGCAAGAAACTGTCATACTGGGGTCCCTTGCTTAACCCAGCACTTTATGTACCAATGTGGTTCCCTGATTTCTCTTTCTCTATCTCCTATGAGTTTCTCTTTCTCATGTAATAAGTAAGATAATTTTTTAAAAGTAAAATCAAACTCAAGTGTCAACAACTGGGCTGTAAACCACTAACCCCCAATAAAGTGACCCCAATCAAAAATGGGGAGAGGATATGAACAAAATATTCACCATAGAAGAGATCCGAAAGGGCAACAAACATAGGAAAATATGCTCCAAGTCAGTGATTGTCAGAGAAATGAAAATAAAGACAACAAATGCCTTACCACTTCACTCCTGTGAGAACGTCATACATCAGAAAATGTAGTACCAACAAATGCTGGAGAGGTTGTGGAGACAAAGGAACCCTCCTGCACTGCTGGTGGGAATGTCAATTAGTCCAACCCCTGTGGATAGCAGTCAGAACTCTCAGAAGACTAGAAATAGACCTACCCTGTGACCCTACAATTCCTCTCCTAGGGATATATCCCAATGAAGCAAACACAACCATCTAAAAAGATTTGTCTATTTCAGTGTTCATAGCAGCACAACTTTTAATAGCCAAAACCTGGAAGCAACCCAGGTATCCAACAACAGATGAGTGGTGAGTAACTTGTGTTATATATAAAGTATGGAGTGCTACTCAGCTATTAAGAGCAGTGCTCTGGTTAAAAAAAAAAGACAGGGTTAATTCCTTTCTAAATGAATTGAAGCACATTTTGTGTAACTACTTTTGAATGCATTTGCAGGGAATTATTCAAAGTGTTTATTCAAATGAATTATAATGTCAATTTTTATTAAAGTCTTTGAATTGAAGCATGTTGAGGTGGCAATCGTTCCGTTGGTTAGGTTGTGATCGGTGGATGCAATATTATTTGATATGGATTGGGAGAGGCATATGGGAAAGTGGGCCCTATCCAAGGGTTCCAGGACTGGGGGAAGTAGGGGCTCTATAGTGGAGATTTGAGGTTCCTGCTGTCTTAGGGTTCAAAAAGACAATCGATAGTTAATGTTATCATCACATTATTTGGTAATTAGGTTAACTTTAAAAGGTTAGTCCTTTTGTTAGGGTTTGCTGTACAGTACCCAGTATCTTGTATATAGCTGTGCTATTGGATGCTTCTGATCTACTTGGTCTAGGCTTTTGAGAGAGTCCGCATGTCAAATACACAGCCTATATATTAAAAAGACTAAGTTTGTGTTTTGAAAAACTTTGAGACATACAATTCATTTTCCCCCTCTCATATTAATTAACTAGTGATTTATATGTCTACATTTTGCTAGAAGTGTACATAAACACCATTCCCACCACCAAAAGACTGTGACCCATCCCTCCCACCCACTCCCACCTCCCACTGGCCCAGGAAGCTGCATGTCTACCCCTCTTATTCTTTGAAGATTCTTCTAGAACACAAAAAAAAATCACTTTAATGAAAAATGACACCCAGACACAGTGTTATAACATAGTGAGGTGGAGCTTGAAGGACAGGCTTTGTGGGATGACAGGTTAGCCATTCAACTGTTATCATGTTGCTATATCTGCCAATTTCTAAACTATTGCCAATAAAGCATTGTAAAACATTTTAAAAGAAACAGATTTGCTTTTTGGTTCACTTACCACTCCTGGGATTCAAGTGAGATACTTCTGATCTGCTAGATAGTTCCACAGGGGAATGCAGACTAGAAATAGTTTTTTTTTTTTCTTGTGTGCCTGTGGCATTTGTGCACACATACTCAATACATATACAGTTACTTCTTTTTTAAGCAGAAAAAGCAATAAATACATAAATAAACAAAAAAATGGAGATTAATGATGCCTAGTTAGATATTCCAGGTCCTCCATCCCCAGAACTCCCCTGCGAGCTCAATGAGTGACAATTCCTAACTAACTTCTGAAGAAGAACTATAAGATCAACAGCTTGCATGCAAACAGGAGGGAAAAAAAGAATAGGCAAGACACAAGCTAGCTTCCCAGAAGACTGGGAAGAACAGGAAGCCCACCGCTACAGGCACAGAAGAAACACATCATAGTTTTGGAACAGAAAGATGTGTGGGGATTTTCAACATTATCTTAGGTGGGCAGAAGTAAGAGAGGTGGGATATTTTTGTAAACATGTACATAAAGAAGGGTAAGACTTGGGGCCTAGGAGCTCCAGTGATTCGTTTTTTCATAACTGTGCTCAGTTAAGTGACCATATCAGTCTCCACCTCTTCACTGTTTTGACTGAGCACTGGATGGTCCAAAAGCACCTTTCCAGTCTTCCACATCCCAGTCTTCCTGAGATCCATGTGGCTTTGCTTCATTGAAGCTAACCCTTTCTTACTAAGTTCATCTTCTTTTAGGTTTTTCTTCCTCACTCAGAAAGGGCATAGATTTTTTTTTTTTCCCTCCAGGGTTATTGCTGGGCTCGGTGCCTGCACCATGAATCCACCACTCCTGGAGGCCATCCCCCCCCCCCTTTTTGTTGTAGCCTCATTGTGGTTATTATTATTGCCATTGTTGATGTTGTTCGTGGTTGGATAGGACAGAAAGAAATGGAGAGAGGAGAGGAAGACAGAGAGGGGGAGAGAAAGATAGACACCTGCAGACCTGCTTTACCACCTGTGAAACGACTCCCCTGCAGGTGGGGAGCCGGGGCTCGAACTGGGATCCTTACGCCGGTCCTTGTGCTTTGCGCCACTTGCGCTTAAGCCACTGTGCCATCGCCCCATAGATATTCTTTAGTTCGTTCTAAAGAGGAGAGGTTGAGTGGTGGTGCGTCCCGTGAGGGCACGTGTCACCATACACAAAGACTCATACCCAAGTCCTATGTCCGCACCTTCAGGGTGTGGTGAAGCAAGGCTCGTGAGCAATGAAGCAGGGATGCAGATATTTTTCTTTCTCTCCCTCTCTGTTTTCCCCTTCCTTCTTAATTTCTGTCCTATCAAGTAAAAAGAAAAGAGAAAGAAAAAAAAAAGGATACCAAGAGCAATGGATTCATCATGCAGGCAACATGACCCAATGATAACCTTAGTGGCAAAAACAACATAAAACAGTTCTTCTATTATGTTTTATCCCAATGACTTGGTGTCATGAATTCAATAGATATACAAGAGAGGTTCGCCTTGCTCTTTGGATCTGAAAAAGTTGACCCTGTGTGGAGGAGAAGCCCCAGAGATGATGAGAGAGAGAAACTGAGAGACAGAAAGAGAGAGAGAGAGAGAAAGAGAGAGACTTATTTTATTTCTTCCAGAACATAGCTCAGCTCTGGTTTATGGTCATGCTGGCGATTGAACCTGGGAGATTTGGCATGGGAGTCTTGTGTCATCAAACCTGGGAGCTTTGGCATGGGAGTCTTTTTGTGTTACCGTTATTCTATCTCCTGGGCCAAAAGAGATACTCAGATTCTAAGTAAATTATATAAAATAAATATAAACAAATAAAGGGATAATATCTGGTCACTTATTTGGCTTGGCATTAAGGATGTGACGCTTTTATTTTCATTAAGATCTCAATGTGTCAGGTCTTGTGTTAGTCAGCATTCCCCATATGCTAGTCTCTGTACAAAACAGTGACCGAGATAAAAGGGTGACCACAGCAGACAGCACTCTGCTTTCTAAAAACTTCTTTTTTTGGGGGGGGACAAAATCATTTGGTTATATACAGAATGCATATAAAATTTAAACACAAGTTTTGAATATACGTTCAAAAAGAAGTCAATATTCTAAACATATAAAGAATTTGTAGGGAGTCAGGCTGTAGCGCAGCGGGTTAAGCGCAGGTGGTGCAAAGCACAAGGACCGGCATGAGGATCCCGGTTCGAACCCCGGCTCCCCACCTGCAGAAGAGTCGCTTCACAGGCAGTGAGCAGGTCTACAGGTGTCTATCTTTCTCTCCTCCTCTCTGTCTTCCCCTCCTCTCTCCATTTCTCTCTGTCCTATCCAACAACAACAACAACAACAATAATAACTACAACAATAAAACAACAAGGGCAACAAAAGGGAATAAATAAATAAAATAAATATTTAAAAAAAAGAATTTGTAAAGCTCAACAACATCAAAGCGATATTTAAAAAATGGAAGATCAGAATAAGGCATTCTATCAAAGATGAAATACATATATCCAACAAGTACATGAGAGATGTTTCTCATCTCTTTATTACTAAGAAAACATAAGATCAAAACCACATTGTCCAGTGAAAATGGCAGTTACTCAAATCACCCAATGAGTGACAGTGCAAGTATAGAGAAAGTGCAGTTTAATCTATATAAATGCCACCTCTCTAAGTCAAGCCTTATTAATAGATTCACTTTGGTAGATAGACAAATCAAGTTTCAATGTAGTTCAATGTAATAGAGCAGGGGGTCAGACTGTGGCATACCCCGTTAAGTGCACATAGTACAAAGAGCAAGGACCCTCTCAAGGATCCAGATTCGAGACTCCACTCCCCACCTATAGGGAGGACACTTCACAAGTGGTGAACTAGGTCTGCAGGTGTCTATCTCTCTCACTCTCCATCCCCTCCTTTTCTCTCAGTTTCTCTCTGTCCTATCCAATAATAATGGAAAAAATGGCCTCCAGGGACAGTATATTCATAGTGCTGGCACTTAGTCCCAGTTATAACCCCGGAGGCAAAAGAGGAAAAGAATTTTAAAAAGTAAGAGAGCACAGGAAAAAAAACACAGCTACCTACCATCGGAGTTTGTAATCTCAGATGTTCGCTCCAATCTTTCCTGAGCAATAATGCCACAAAAATGCTCTTTGATGTCAGTGAGCAAGTTTTGTTTTTCAAATGTCTACAACTAGAGTCTTTGGGGACAACCAGTTTTCGTAACTAAAATTTGTATTAATTTGGGATGTGGTACACCAGTTAATTTTCAATCTATAGCAACTAAATCATAATGTCAAATGTAGGAACTTAAGATAGAGTATCAAAGGGGACAAGAACATTGAAAAATACTTCATTATGTATTATTGTTGCAGAACAGTGAAAGGCACTGACTGCCCCTCCTGAGTTGTAGTTTCTTTCTGTGACTGAAACGCTTTAGTCTTCACTGATGTCAGTCTTCACAAACATTATTTCAGCTTAAAAGAAAACTGGCACAGCTTCATCCATCTCCTGAGACAGTGTATCATAACTTGCTACAGATCCCTTTGCATTTAAAATGCTGAAGATGTTCAGAAATATTACATTTTGAATGTAAGAGTTAACAACTTTAAACACTACGCTACAGTTACTAACTTGGGCAGGAAATACCGAATTATAGCAGACGTACTGTACTATAGGAGAAGTAAAGGGAATATAGTACTAAAGGCATTTTTTAAACAAATGCATCATATACAATTGTGTTTTGTGAATCCCTGATGAGTGCTCAACAAGAAGACAGGAGGTAGATAAATGCATGCTATTAGTCTTTGATGTTTTCAGCTTTATGTCTCATGCAATGTCACCATTTGTATCAGCTCAGACTCCACAATATTTTCTTAAAAACCTAGTAATTCATTGATTTTTCTATATTAGAACAGCAATGCTGAAAAATAAGTATAATAAGATGCAGGCTTTCACTCAATCGTTGATAGCTAGTTATCTTTTCTACCCGTCATTTTTTTTCCCTGCCCCCTATTCCTATCCTCCTTACTGATAGAGAAAAAAAGAGAGAAAGATTAACAGAGAAAGAAAGAAAAACACTGCAAAACTGTTGGACTCAGGAAGTTTCTCCTTACAAATACTCCCATATGGTAGACTAGTGCTTGATCCTGTTCCTCATACATGGCAATGTGTGTGCATTCTACTAGATAAGCAATATCCTGGCACCCAGTAAATAATTTTCTTAAAAGAATTGCAGTCCAGTAGTGTGATTCAATCATAACAGAAACTCTGTGAGAGCCGAGGTCACATCTGTCTTTATGATTCTCCTTTATTAGCTATGTAGGCTGTATATATAGTTTTTCATAATATGAAGCTTATCAAAGTCTTTTTGTAAACCTAAATCTGATATGGAGAACATCAGGAGTAGTCATGAGGGCCCAATACATTTCTAAAGTGGTAGAGCATAGAACGCATATATTCAGGCATCTGTTTTGAGCTGCAGTGTCTCATGTATTAGGGAGAAGCTCTGATTCCTCATGATCTCTCTGTCTCATTTATAAGACTGTTTAATGTGAAAGAAATATGTGTTTGTGGTAATTTTTTTTTCTAGCAGGATTGTTATTGGAGTTCAATATCTATACAACTCCACCATGCCTGGCAGTCACTTTTTTTCCATCTATATCCTTTTTCCTTTTTTTAAAAAAATTTATTTACTTTCCCTTTTGTTGCCCTTGTTTTATTGTAGTTATTATTGTTGTTGATGATGATGCCGTTCATTGTTGGATAGGACAAAGAGAAATGGAGAGAGGAGGGGAAGACAGAGAGGGAGAAACACAGATACCTGCAGACCTGCTTCACTGCCTGTGAAGCAACTCCCCTGCAGGTGGGGAGTGGGGGCTACAACCGGGATCCTTATGCTGGTCCTTGCACTTTGCACCATGTATGCTTAACCTGCTGTGCTATCACCTGACTCCCTCCTTTTTTTTTTTAATAGATGGTGGGAGACAGTGAGGGAGGGAGGGAGAGAGAGAGAGAGAGAGAGAGAATCAGCACTGTTATTCTGCTCATGAAGCTTCCCCCTGCAGATGGGGATCAGTAACTTGAATTCAGATTGTTGGACATGGCAACATGTGTGCTCTACCTGGTGTACTTCCACCCTACCCACCAATTAAAACCTCTCATAAAACATTTTAAAATATTAAAAAAATAAAAAAGTTAAAAGTTGTCATAAATATTTTGGACACTGGTATAAGGAATCATCCTGAAATAATTTGAAACAAGTGTGTACAGTTATATAATAACAGAAAAAGTATGATCTATTCCTTCAGCTTTGTCTGCATCATGAAAAATAAGATCGTCACCTAAAATCTCTAGCTATACTGTGAAACAAATAGTCCCAAGATCTGAGTGCCTCAAAAGTATAGTTTTCATGCTCACTCATGAAAAAGTGATCTGCTGACCTGCAATAACTGATCTCCATGACCATTCAGATGGACAGAAATTCTATTATCTTGTTGCTGAAAAAAAAAAAAAACCAAGCTGAATATCTTATACAAAGAGAAAGTAACTGTATGAGAAGGGGCTAGTGAATTAACTCACTTGAAGAGAACACTGCGTTGACATGGGCAGGATCCAGGTTTGAACCTGAACCTCATTGCATTAAGGAAGCCTCACTATTGTAGTCTTGTTCACTCTCTGTCTCTCTTTATCTGAAGGAAAAGGAAGATGAGGAGGAGGAAGAAGAAGAAGAGTTGTATAAGAAAAATTCATTTCTACTCAGAGCTCTAACCTTACTAACGGAAGTGAGGCAGAGGAATGAAATCATCCTTTTCCTCAAGGGAGAGACAAGACCCAAAAGAATTAACATAAACTAGAAGTCTACCATAGATCAAGAGTGGAGAGGTTTTGATTTAGTAAGTGTGGAGTGTGTCCAGCATAGTCATTACACAATGAAAGAAAGTCTTGCAAAATGTAGTGCTAACATGATCAGGAAGCACTGAAGTTACAATTAACAGCTTCTGGTGGTTTCAGTCCTCATGCTATTTGTTCTTCGAAATGTACAAAAAGAATGACAAGACTGACATAGTTGAAAGTAAAGGAAAGAAATCACATTGCAACTACTGAGAAAAACTGATCTCTGTATAATATTGAGTTAAAAGCAAAGTAAAGCTAGAATGAGCTAACAGCTTGGACCAAAGAGATTTCAGCGCTAACTGCTGTTGTAGGTGCCTTGACACTGAAGTAGATATGTTACAGTGTAACATTCGAGAAGGCTTATTTTCAGCATTAGCATTTTTTAAAGCAAGGGTCAATAGCATATCTGATCTCCAAAACCTAGAAATAAAACTGTAACCAGTGGGTCAATATATACTGATAAAGAAGCTGTGTAGCCACAGCTTACCCGTAGGAGCCTAACAGTGACCTTGCGCTAAGGCTGTCTTTCTTGAGTCATGTCTTACTTTTTGCATGACAGGCTGCCTCAAATTTCACTCAAGCTCTTCCTATTAGGGTAGAATTCCTGGTGCTATTTCACAGGTCACTAAAAAAGAACTAGTCACATGTGAAGTGGATGTTTACATGAATAGAGTAGTTTGTGAGACAAATGTATCTTCTTAATTAATAAAGATAAGGAAATCTAGAATTGTTTTTCTGCTACTTGCATCTTGGACTGCAATAAGTAATAACAACAATGGAAAGAAGAATCTTATAAGAAAGGGAAGGGAAAAATGACAATTAGCCTCAAAGCCATTATGGAAGTTAGAGAACAGTAATTAGTAGCAGTGATGGGACTATTTTGTCTCCATTTTACTAGAAGGAATGGTATGTACATCAACTTGAATTATGATCTTACAGTTATAATGTAAAACCACTTATAATGTAGACTGCCTATTGTCAGTTGATAATCACTGCCATTTCTTGACAAAGAAACAAATTAGCAAAGAATACGCTTTAGAAATGGTTTGAGTGTTCAATTATACTTTCCCATTAAAAAACTACTCTAACTCAGTGCTTTAAATGAGAGAATTTAAGCATTTTAGGAAAACATTCATAGTGTCAGATCACAAGTACATCCTATGAAATACACTTTTGCAATTGCATGTCAGAACCATTTAATCTGGAGTGTTTAAACTTTGATTTTGAGTCCATATCCTTAAAACACTTCCCTAATCGAACACTGGGAGTCAAAAGCCCTGTAGTGGAACAGGATGATGGTTTGTTGGAGGATGAAATATACTGACACGTAAATTAAGGGAAGTAAAGATGTCTCTCTCTCCCTCTCTCTCTCTCTCTCTCTCTCTCTCTCTCTCTCTCATACACACACACACACACACATCCACATCAACACCACACCACATACACACACATTCTCTCTTTCCTTATTCTTTCACTCTCACTTCTCTCTCTCTCTGTGAAATGATAAAAATAAAAAAAAAACCTTCTTATCTGAATGCATAAGATCAGAGGAAATGAGAAATATGATAAGACTCAAGTTCAGGACCTATAAACATACCACAGTGTAATTTACAGATTCTCATGTTTCCACATTAATAGATACACATAATGTGTATATGAACACAGTATAGTTGGCTACAATCATCAAATGATAATATTTATATGTTAAAACTTAGAATATGTAGATCATTAAGAGTTAACAGCTGTAGGACAGGTTTAAGTCAGTATGATACTCACATAACTTTGCTTTTCTTTCTCCAAAATCAATATCTGCAAATAATAAATGAGATCCCAGAGGATTGAGTTAAGCTCCAACCACCACAGAGAAACTCTGCAATTGGTCATTGACTCAATAATGCAGGTGAGTCCCACACTATAGAACATCTTTAGCACACTATAATAGAAAATTAATAGCTTTCAAATCAGCACTAGGGTTACTCTAAGGATTACATAATAGCTTGTGTTAGAAAAATCACCTAACTCCAAGAAGTATAAATGCCATAATATCTAAGAAGGATACAAAAGCTCCAGCATCACGCTTAATTTGTTTCATGTGTACTCTATTCTTCTCAGACAACAAAAGGCTTACAACAGCAAAGTTTCCTGTTGCAAACAATGTGCAAAGAAGCCACATTACAGTAGTCTCCACAGTGTCCTTATGAAATTCACAGATCTTTGCACACATATCAGAATCAGGGACCTGTGCTTTGTGAATACCCTTCTGCAAAATCAGTAATAAGTTAAACATTTTACAAATATCCTCATACTACCTTCACACTTATAGAAGTAAAAGTTTCCCTATGAGAATCAAAAGCTTTGCATATTTCCTCTGTCATTCATGGAACATAGATTGACAACCTGAGTATAGATTCTTAAACTAGATTTGAGAAGGAAAGCGTTAAAAAAAGAAAACACAAATAACTTATTCATTTATATCTACATTAGTTTCCAGAGCTTATTGCCAATGATGAGTATTAACAGGCAAATTGAGTTTAGAAACTGGATTCCTGCCATGTTAAAATATGTCAGAAAGCTTGTGAATTGCACAACATAAAAAAAAAAGAACTATATCCTTCTGTAGGAGACAATAGCATGTGGTAGAATATCAATTATTTATTTATCCATTTCCAACGCCAGAGAAATCTCTACACAGAAAGGCCTCAAAATAAAACTTGGAGGGTTATTTCAACAATGAGCATGTTAAAGATAAGCAGATCAAATAGAATTGTTAAGCTCTACAGAGTTATCCTTTTCTTCCATCACTTGCCATTTTTAAAACAGATCAGCTCAGATCTTTACAAAAACATTTCATCTCACAAAAAAGCTAGAAATAAGTTAGATTTTTCTAGGAGCAGCCATATCTCCTAAGGCTTCTTAGGAAGAAACATGTGGTCTAAATGCATATATCTATAATTTTACTTTGGAATCCCAGTTATACCACTATGTCTTAGACTTTAAGATTAGCAACAAACCTTACATTAAGAAAAAAAACAAAGCCAAAGGAAACAATATATATATATATATATATATATATATATATATATATATATATATAGCCACATATTCTTGAGAAAGCACAGATGCTAAAGGATAGTAGAGACTTACCAACAGGCTGTCAATATCCAGTCATTTGCTAATGCTAAAAGCTTATGGAATTTTCCCACAGGCTACTTATCTTTTACTTTTCAAGGGAGTTTTCATCATGTAATTTAGCACTATCTGCAAATATCTGGCATAGCAAATAAAATCTTTCTTCCTGTTTTCCTTCTAGCTCTTTCTTTTAGTGGCTTGTTCACTAAGGTGCACACAAAATGGCACCTTTCTTTCAATGCAGAAGCAGGCTTTATGTACCAGGCATGTGTCTGTGAGTATGCCACAAAACACCGATTCCTTATCATGCGCTTGTTAGCTTGTCCAATCTATGGCAATCACTTCAGTCCCAGGGGCTGAAAGACACAAGATGCAGAGAAAAAGGGAAGCAAAAGCTGAAGAAAGATCAATACTGCACTGTGAAACAAGAAGTGTAGGCTATTTACTTTTCATTGATCTGATGATGCAGGAGAAACACCTCAAACTGGCATTAAATTGAAGGAATATATCTTCAGTGGTTTTTTCACCCCAAGGTCAGTAAAGAGCCAAAAAGAAATTAGAACAAACAGAAACTAATCACAAGAGTGTAATAAAAATATTAATCCACATTGCAAGCCTGTATAATAACATAATTAAATTTCGGGTTGAATGAAATTCACAATAAAACAGACACTGTTTTTTTTTTCCTGGCTTGTTTTGTCAGTTCTATTACATTGTTTTAAGTTGTACCTGAAAGAATTACAAAGCAATAGATTATGAGGAATGAATTACATCCACACTTGATACCTGATTAATAGGGCCAACATTATTTTACAATAATCCCAAAGCAAGATAAATGTCGAGATATCACTAGAACCAGGTTCTATCACACAGAGTAAAGTACTGATCTTTTGTACATAAGGTTTAAAATATTCTCCAAAAGTCATAATAGTATTACAAAAAGGCCTTATTACAGATTCCCTGATACCTTTCCTTCCAAATTAGAAAACCCAGATATATTTAGAGAAAATTAATTTAAATATCAGAAAGTAATAGATGCATTAAATGAATGGAAATATTTTATGATCTGGGGTTCTCTTACTTTATAAGATAGCTTCTCTGGGACAAAACAGTTTAAGAATGACCAGGAGTTTGGGGGTGGGGATGGTGGAAGACAGCATACCAAATACAGCATTTGCTTTACCAAGTGTGAATTTATGGATTTTAGCCCTGGCACTACAAGTGAGCAGCATGGAAGGCACCACAGGTACTGGATGAATGATGGAACAGTGCTGTGGTGTCTCTGATGTTCTTTTTCCACTGTCTCTTCTCTCTTATTAAACAACAACAACAACAAAACCAATACACATAATTATATGGCATTTCTGTATATAAATGGTGATTCAGAGGGAAGAGAAATGTGTGTGTGTGTGTGTGTGTGTGTGTGTGTGTGTGTGTGTGTGTACTATGTTCAAGTAACAAAACAAGTGCAACAGACCTGAAGGGTAGATTAATAGATACACAATAATAAAAAGTGATATTAATGTACAATTGAAAGCAGGGTATATCATCTGGACATAAAACTAACAAAGAAATATTATCCCTAAATGAAGTAATAGAAGAGGGGAGCTTAACAGATATACACAGAAGCATTCAAGTCCACCTGCCCCCCCCAACACCAATTAACACATGTTCATCTCAAGTACAAATGGAGTATTCTCAAGGACTGACCATAAAAAAGCAATCTCAGTATATATGTGAAGTATTGTTTGGGAAGATGGTGTCAGAGTTGGTAACAGGACTAAAAAGCTGAATCAGGGCAGAGAGTAGCTCCCAAATATGGGAAAGTAAAGTCATGGACCCCTTGAAATATTCCTAATATGGACTTCTTCTAGCTTCTTCCAACATGAAGACCCCAAATCTCATCAGCTCTATTCTTACCTTTAGGTTATTAATTATTAAACATTTTTTCTTCTGCTTTATAGCAATGCTTTTCAGCCATCAAGGTGCAGATGCTATCATGACACCAACCTAAGTTCCCTGGGCAGATGATCTCACCAATGTGTTCTGGTTCCCCACTTTCCCAGAGCCCTACCCCATTAGGGAAAGATAGGAATGGGCTGGGAGTATGGATCGACCTGTCAACACCCATGTTCAGTGGAGAAGCAATTATAGAAGCCAGACCTCCCACCTTCTGCTCCCCATAAAGATCTTTGGTCCATACTCCCAGAGGGATAAAGAACAGGGAAGCTCCAATGGAGGGGAGGGGACACAATACTTTGGTGGTGAGAACTGCATGGACTTGTGCCCCTCTTATCCCACAGTTCTGTCAATCATTATTAAATTATATATATACATATATATGTCATCAACTGAAAGTATTCTGTGCTTCTTGAATGTCCATGTGCTAGTCAATACCTATATTTTGAAATTTTCCATTACTTCCTTGAATATGATTTCTATTTTCTCATTTTTCTCTTATATTATTTCTGCATCTCTTGATTATTGACAATGTCTTATTGTTTTAAATATTCTCATCTAAAATATTTTTCTGCTAAGTTTTCAAGTTCTCTACTTTATATGTTTATTTATTGATAAGGTGTAGCTGGTGGGAGAGAAGTGTGGAAAAATGATAAGCTAAAGTTATTCTTAAGATTGAAAAGGAAAAATGGGAAGTGCACAAAGTTATGGAAAGGCTGAAAGTTGAATTTTGGTTTTTCCAAATCCCAGTTCAACTAATGGAAGATAGTTCATCTTTTTGCAAGATAATAGCACAAAGTCTCAATTTCCCAGTCTGTGTGTGTTGGCAATCATTACTCCTGGTTGAGGCTATTCTCATGCAAATGGTTCTCTGTAGTGTAGAGAACTTGAACAGAATGGCTCTGCTGGAGTCAGTTACATTTTTTCAAATGGTTTCTTTATCTGCATTAAAGATGAGTCTTCCTGGGCTGTTAAGTAGTGCAGCCTACTAAGACTGCAGTCTGAGAGTCTGAGATCTCTTCTCTCCCCAAGTCTCTTGTGCTATACTAAAGACTAGTAAACTACATATCACTTGTAACATAGGTACTGGCTCACTCTTCTAATGGTTTCTGTCTGTAACTTTATCCACTATTAGGGAATGTGTGTGTCCTAAAAATAATAATAATAATAATAATCCTTTTGCTCTGATAAGGTTTATGTATGGATTATTGTTCTTTATAATTGTTTCGGGGAGAGTGATGCATTTGAAACTATTCCTCTAGGTCTTCAGTTCAACAAAGCTACAATTTTTTAAACAGATAGTTTTTACTCCATGGAAGATTCTATATCTTATTGTGATTCACTTGGAGTTCTAACTGACAAGGTTATTTTGTTACATGATAGAAAAAGTTCAGTATCTGAGTCTTGAGGATTTATCATTACATCTATGCAACCTAGATTATTCATTTCCATATTTATTTCTAAAACTTATTCCTATAGATTTGAAGACTTGTGAAGGATCTGCATACATTTTATGTTTTTGTATATTTTTTAATTTTAAGATTTCATTTTTGCTTTTGGCATGCTAAACTTCTTTTAAAAAGTCATTATGTTATTGTGTAACAACTTAATTATGTCCTTTATTAATTTCAGTTCTGTTAGCAATCCCAGATCCCAGAATTAGATCAAGTGCTTATTTAATTTTCACTCTGTCTTTTCACCTGTTTATTTATTTATTTATTCATTTTTATTGGGTGGTTATGGCTTATAGTACAGTTATCACATGGGTAAAATTATCATCTCACCAAGATAGATGTCTGCAAAACACTCTCACTCTCAAATTAGGCTCATCAGTGTGTACCAAGACCCGTTCTGCCCCACCCAGCGGGGCGAGAACAGGGGCTAGGAACCCTGGGACCTGGAATGACAGGGACAGGAGACACAAAGAACGACAGCAAGACAGGATTCTGACCAAGCTGCCAAATTTTATTGTGTTCACAGGCGTTATAAGGCTTTGGGGAAGGGGGAGTGTAGGAGGAGAAGGAGGAGGAGCAATTATCAGGGTGGAATGTCCCTCGCAATATACATAGCCAAAACTATGTCTATTAACTATAACTATGTGGTGTGTCACTTGTTTTCTGGTAAAAGGCCTACCTGCAGGGAAATAGAAACTTATCTCAAGGGCTTTCATTGTTTCAAAGGCTTATCTTCTATCAAGCAGAGAATGGCTGTTGGCACTTTCCCCATGCCTCCTTTCTGCCCTCTTCTCCTAAGACCTTCCTCTGTCCAAGTTTCACCTTGTGTTTTTCCTTTCTGTTTTTGTTTATTAAATTTCTGCTCATGAGTAAGATCATCCCAAATTCATCTTTCTCTTTCTGTCTTATCTGACTTAACATGATTTCTTCCTTCAAGCTGCATCTAAGATGAGGTTAAGAATGTGAATTCATCATTCTTAATTGCTGAGTAGTATTTTATTCATTAATACTACAACTTTTTTTATCTGTTATTTGAACACCTACGTTACTTCCAAGTTTGGGCAGTTAGAAATTGTGCTGCTATGAATGTGAGTATACACAGGTATACACCAGTCACTTAGGATGGGTCTATTTGTTTCCCCAGGAGAAATATTGTCAGATCTTAAGGTAGGTCCATTTCTAACCTTCTGAGTATTCTCCAGACTGCTTTCCATTGGGAATGGACCAATTTACATTGACATCAGCAGTGCAGGAAGGTTCCTTTACCTCTCCAACATTTGTTGTGTTAGGTCTGGTTATCCAAGGAAGACACCAAGAGACGAGAGTGATACAAAAGCACAGAGTCTTTATTGCTAGTCAGGCTACGGTTGAGACCATGCGGACATAGACATAGCTGTTCCAGGTGCTCGACCACGAACCCTAGCACTACAGGGTATATGTTAGGTAAGCTTAGCATGACAAGTTCGGCCCTGTGGTTATCTTCTTTACACATCTGTGGGGAAATGTGGGGAAATGTTTAGTGGTCTCTATCTCTTCGGAGAAGCCTTTCTTAATGCTCAGCTTATCTTTGTTCCTGTTGACTCAGGGTCATGGGTTCAATTTCCAGTAACTGTCCTGAATTCCAGGACCTGTTTTTCTCAAAACTGGGGCCTATCTCATTTCTGCAGTTTTTGGAGCCTGTCATGGAGTCACTGCAGTCTGCATCCTTCAGTTGTAACTGCCTTTTTTGATGTATGACATTCTCACAGGAGTGAAGTGGTATCTCATTGTTGTATTTATTTTCACTTCTCTGATAAGCGGTGACTTTGAGTAATTATATACATATACATACACATACTTACATATATATGTGTGTGTGTGTGTGTGCATGTGTGTGTTGGCCTTAATACTCTTGAATGGTGAATATTCTGATTATATCCTCTTCCTTCTTTTGGATAGGATTATTTGCTTGTTTGTTTGTTTCTGAGTTTGGTGAGCCCTTTTTACATTTTGGTTATTAAAAATTTTATCTGATATATGACATAAAAAGGTCTCCTATTCTATAAAATGTGTCTTGAATTGGGTGGTGGTATTGTTGTTATTATTTTTCTGTGTAGAATCTTTTAAATAGTATGTAGTCCCATTGGTTTATTTTTGTTTTAATTTCCTAAAATTAAATTTGAGTCATTAAAGTTACCTATAAAACATATCAAAAATTTTTGTCAATGTTTTCCTCTAAATATTTGATGATTTCTGGTTTAACACCCAAATTCTTGATCCACTTTTGTTCTTGGTGAGATGAAATGGTTCTTGGTGAGATGAAATGGTTCTGTTTCATTCTTCTGCCTGTCTCAATCCAATTTCCCCAACACCATTTGTTGAAGAAGTTCTCCTTTTTCTATCTAATATTTTGGAACTTTTTGTCAAAAAGTACATGTCCATAGTTGTGGAAGCTTATTTGTGGAATCCCAATTCTATCCCATTGTCACTGTGCCTAATTTTGTTCCAATACCAGTAATTTATTTTTATTATAATAGCCTTCTAATAACATTTGAGATTGTGATGAGTCTCATCGTGTTCTTTTTACTTGAGATTGCTTTGGTGATTGTAGGTGTTTTCTAACTCATTACATGCTTTTGTAACATTTGTTCTATTCTCTTAAGAAACTTTGTTGGGATCTTGATGAGTATTGCATTAAATGTGTGTATAGCTCTGGGTAGAAAAGTAATTTTTTGATGTTAATACTTCAGATTCATGAACATGGTATCTCTTTTCATTTCTTTTTATCTTTTTCTGTTACCTTGAATAATGAATCATAATTTTCAGTATACAATTCTTTCACTTCTTTTGTTAGGTTCACTCCCAGATATTTGATTGCTTTTGTTGCTATGGTAAATGGGATTTCTGAATTCCTTTTGCTTCTTATACATTGTTTGCATAGAGCAATGCCACTGATTTTTGTATATTTGTATCCTGCCACTTTACTAAATTAGTTAATAATTTCCAGGAGCTTCCTATGTATATTTCCTATGTATAATTACCTATGTATATACTATGTTATCTGCAAGTAGTGACATTTGATCTCTTTTCTTCCAATCTGTATCCCTTTAATTCCTTTATCTTGCCTAATTGTTCTGGCTGAGGCTTCCAACACTATGTTGAACAGTAGCAGCAATAGTGGGCAGCCCTGTAAAATACCTGACCTAAGAAGAAATGCTTTTAGTCTCTCACCATTGAGAATGATGCTGGCTGCCAGTTTGCTGCATTTAGGAACTTTACATCTATTCCCGTTTTTGTAGTGCTTTGATCATGAAAGAGAATTGAATCTTTCAAAGGCTTTCTCTGCATCTACTGAAATAATTGTGCTGTTTTTTTTGCTTTATTTTGTTTTATGTGGTGGATCATTCTTACGGATTTATGTGTATGGACCAGCCTTGCATCCCATGCAGAATAGACCCAGATCTACATACACCAAGACACATGGTAATTAAAATGGCAAAGACTAATGATAAAGAAAGATTATGAAGTATGCAAAAGACAAAGAGTCACATACAGAAAAAACAAACAAACAAAAACATGAGATGATCATCAAATTTCTCCACGCAAACTTGAAAAGCCAGGAGATAATGACACATTATATATCGAGTGCTCAACAATAAAGATTTTCAACCAGGAATATTTTACCTTGTCAGGCAGTCATTCAGACTAGACAGAGGGATAAAAACGTCCTCAAACAAGCCACAGTTGAAGGAAACAACTAACACCAAACTTGCTCAACTAGAAGCTATAAAAGGGCTTCTATAAACAGTAACAACACCAAAAACAAGTCAAATATTAGAACTTTCAGAATAAATTTAGAAATATGGCATTGAAATATCTTTAAATGTCAGCAACTTAAATTTGCCTATTAAAAGGCACAGAGTAGGAAGATGGATCTGAAAACACAACACAACTATATGTTGTCTATAAAAGCCCCACCTAAGTTAACAAGACAAAAACAGTCTCAAAGTGAAAGGATGGTATATATAACAGTCACACAAGCTAAAGAATCACAAGAAGGGCACGGGCATCTATACTCATATCCAACGTGATACAACAGACTTTAAAATAAATAAGTAATAAATGATAGGAATGAACATTACGTAATGCTCAGAGGATCAGTGAGGTAAGAGAACTTAAGCATTATTTACATCTATACACCCAATGAGGGGCCCATCAAAATATGTCAAAAATCTACTGAAAGAGCTAAAAGAATATATACATCAATAACAACACAGTAATAGTAGAGGACTTTAACACCCCACTCTCAAATAGCTTTTCTAGGATGAGAATTAATAAAGACAAAAGATAATCAAATAAAGAGATGGATAGACTGGACTTATTGGAACTTATTGGACTGGACCTCTTAGGAACCCTTCACCCCAAGAAACTGGAATATATATTTGTTTTAAGTATGCATGAAACATTATCAAGAATAGACCAAAATTTAGGCCATAACAATAGTGTCAGTAAATTCAAGAGTACTGACGTAGTCCCAAAGATCTTCTCAGACCACAGTAGAATTAAACTAACACTTAAATACAACCAGAAAATTATAAAAATTCCCAAAATATGGAAAATAAACAGTACACTGCTTAACAACTAGTGAGTCAAAGAGGAAATTAAGGAAGAAATTAAAATGTTCCTGGAAACAAATTAAAATGAGAATGTGAGCTATCGGAATATTTGGGATATACCTAAGGCTATACTAAGAGGAAATTCATAGCCACACAGGCACATACTAGGAAACAAGAAAACATTTGAATAAACAGCCTGACTGCGTATCTCCAGGAATTAGAATAAAGAGAACAAATTAAGCCTATAGCAAGCAGGAGTAAAAGAGTAAAATAATAAAAGGTATGGTGGATATAAAAAAAACATCAGAAATAAAACAACCATGTAAAAAATTGATAAAAGTAAATGATGTTTGTTTGAAAGGGTAAATAAAATCAACAAACCTTTTGTCATACTCACCAAAAAAAAGAAAGAAAGGAAGACTCAAATAAATATGATTATAAATGAAAGAGGAGATATCACAACAGAAATTGCAAAAATTGAAGTATTGTGAGGTTTTTTGGTGATTTCTTTTGTTTTTTTTTTAATATTTATTCATTCCTTTATGTTGCCCTTGTTGCTCTATTGTTGTAGTTATTATTGTTGTTGATGTCATCATTGTTGGATAAGACAGAGAGAAATGGAGAGAGGAGGGGAAGACAGAGAGGGGGAGATAAAGACAGACACCTGCAGACCTGCTTCACCACCTGTGAAGAGATTCCTCTACAGGTAGGGAGCCAGGGGCTCAAACTGGGATCCTTACACCACCTTGCGTAACAATGTTACAAAAGCATGCATTGAGTCAGAAAACACCTAGAACCTAGATAACATCTAAAAAACAGAACCTACCCCCAACTGTTCATCTGCACTATTCCAGCCTTTAGGTTCATGATTAGTTAACAACTTGTTTGGCTTTATATGTTAATTCTCTTTTCAGCCACCAGGTTCCAGATGATGTCAACTAGAATTCCCTTGACAGACAACCCCTCCAGTGTGTCCTGGACTCTGATTCCCCAGAACTGTGCCCCACTAGGGAAAGAGAGAGACAGGATGGGAGTATGGATCGACCTGTCAAGACCCATGTTCAGTGGGGAAGCAATTACAGAAGCCAGACCTTCCACCTTCTGCATCACACAGTGACCTTGGGTCCATACTGCCAGAGGGGTAAAGAATAGGAAAGCCATCCAGGGAGGAGATGAAATACAGAGTTCTGGTGATGGGAATTGTGCAGAGTTGTACCCCTCTTATCCTATGGTTTTGTCAGTATTTCCTTTTACTAAACAAACAAACAAAAAAAACTGTTACATACTCATTATACAGTTTGTTTTTATTATGATTTTATTATTCAGCAGGTCCATATTAGTTCCTCCCATGCTGATAAAGGTGTTGTTGAGCAAAGATAAAGTGTTTCAGTAACTCATCACTGGGTTATTGCTGAAAGTTCCAAGATATTACTTATTATCTTTCATTGACGGATCTTTCTGCTAAAGCAAAGAATGAATTTTACTTTTTGCAATTTAGTGTGTTCTTGATATTTTCAATTTAAATATTGACATGGATCTTTTTCAGGGATTCTTCTTCACATACCTGTCAAGTCTGTCTTCTTTCATTTTTAATAAGGTGAATAATAGATGGTAAAAGCTGATGAAAAAAAAAACTCATAGTTGCATTTTATTAGGGTTTTACTTCCTCTTACACCTAAGCATGCAATCTAATTTTTTTATAACATCTAAGTCATATGAGAGGAATATATTGCTTCCTACAATACTGAATTGAATATATTTTAGAATGTGTCATGTGAGACCAAATATGGCTGTTAAAGTTTGGTGATCTTCTTTTCAAGATGAATACATACTGAAAAGTCAAGATTATTCTCTATTAAGTATTATTTAAAATGGGAGATAGATTTATCCTATGAGACTGAAAGTCTTAATTTGGACTGTAATTACAAATTGATCATTTATATTCTATGATAACTCTATTACATGAAATTAGGATAGATTTTGGATACATTTGTAACTTTGAAGATAGCCATACATGTAGAGTTTATATATTATTTTTTTTGTTAATTAATCAAATAGGATTCATTGAAATATTCTTTGTTACTTCTAAAACATATATCTATGTGATGACTTTCTTAATATATCAGTGAAAAGCAGCAGTCAAATTGCTGAGAACTGAGTGTCAATTACAGAAATATAGGTTCTTATTTTAGTGTAAATGAAACTACATTTCCACTGGAGGATAGTATAATCTGAAGTCTAGAATTAGACAGTAGAGATCTAATTGCTCTTGAAGAGAAGATAAGACATACACGTTTTTTTTTGTTCTTTGTATTTTTTTTACTCCTGAGAAAGAGGGGTAGCATTAGCGCAAAGCTAGTAGAATGATATTGAGAGAATAGAAGGAAAAGAGAAACAAACAAAAGAAATAATTTTTAAAAATATTTATTTAATTTATTTATTCCCTTTTGTTGCCCTTGTTGTTTTATTGTTGTAATTATTATTGTTGTTGTCGTTGTTGGATAGGACAGAGAGAAATGGAGAGAGGAGGGGAAGACAGAGAGGAGGAGAGAAAGATAGACACCTGCAGACCTGCTTCACCACATGTGAAGTGACTCCCCTGCAGGTGCGGAGCCTGCCTTTGTGCTTTGCGCCACCTGCGCTTAACCCGCTGTGCTACAGCCCGACTCCCAAGAAATAATTTTTAAAGAATGTTTTTTAATGGGGCTGGGCAGTAGTTCAGCGGGTTAAACACACATGGCACAAAGCACAAGGGCCGGCATAAGGATCCTGGATGGAGCCACTGGCTACCCACCTGCAGGGGGGTCGCTTTGCAAGAGGTGAAGCAGGTCTGCAGGTATCTTTCTATCCCCCTCTCTGTCCTTCCCTCCTCTCGATTTCTCTCTGTCCTATACAACAACAATGACAGCAATGACAACAACTATGATAAACAACCATGGCAACAAAAGGGGAAAAAATGTGATTGAAAGAGCATAAATGACTGTTTTAAATTACTTTGTCATCTTATACTCTGTGGTCACATATACAGAAGCCATGGCCTTATGTGAGCAAACATAAGCTTGAGGTTTCCGTGTTAATCTAATTTCACATTTTGTTCATTAAGCCAGTCATCTACTTTGAATAAATACATTTACTCTCATTCCACTAAGACCTATAAGGATTCACAGTTGTTTGCTCTGGAATGCAAAATAGTCTTTTTTTTAATAAGAGAGAGAGAGAGAGAGAGAGAGAGGAATAAAACTCATTTAGTGTAATGTAATTAAGGTTAAATACACAATGACTTACCCCATTGACTATGTTGTAACAAATTTCAATTTCTTCTAATGTGTTCAGCTAACAAAACTATAATTTCCACAACAAATTGTGCTTACTAATACTCATTGTATGCAATACTTTATAAACTGCTTTCTATTTTTCATTTCTTTAAATATTTATTTTACTTGATAAGACAGAGAGAATTTGAGTGGGGAAGAGGAAATAGGAGGAACATGGGGTGGTGGGTAGTAGCATAGCGTTAAAGGGCATATGGCCCGAAGTACAAGGCCCTGTGTAAGGGCTGAGGTTGGCTCAAGTCCCCAGCCCCCCACCTTGGGGCGAAGGGTTGCTTCACTACTATTGAAGCAGGTGTGCAGGTGTCTATATTTCTCTACTATCTCTGTCTTTTCATCCTCTCTCGATATCTCTCTGTCCCATGGAACAACAATGCCAGCAATAACAACACTAATGTTAACAATAACAATAGCAATCTCCTCTCCTCTCCTGGGTCAACTAGGAATACCAAAGAAGATCAACTGGGACCACAAAAAGGACTAGAATGACTTCAGGAACCCACAAATCACTGCTAAGTGCAAATACATGTGGGTCGTGGACAGAAAGGAGCCTAGGGAGAGATTAAGTGGTTGGTAACAGTCCCACAGTTTACCAGTTGAGACACCACCTCGAGTCTGTTTCACCAACAAAAAGATGGCTGAAGGGAGGAGAGGACTTGCCTAAGATTCAAGAAATGCAACAGTGAGTCTCCATTGCTACTGCTGTCAGAATCTGGAACAGCAGTGGGGGAGCACCAGGGAATAGAGAACTAACAAGGAAACTCAGGAGAAGATCTATAATTCAGTGACCTAGTAGTGGGGCTGTGAGAGTCTCTTTGCATAAACACTGAATTATCTCTGCCCCACCCTGCTTTATCTCTTGGTCAGGAGTAACTGATTAAGCTAAGATGCCTACTTATAGTTTAAAGGCCTTCAGGCTCCCATAGCCTACAGGGAAGAAAAAGAATGAAAGAGGATTTTAAGCCTCTGTGCTCCAACTCAGGGATTAAAATAATATTGAAACAAATGTGAATTTCCACAATAGTGAACCCTTTAATTACCTTACTTAGAAACAAGTCAATCCAGGCAAGAGAGATCAGTAATATGAAAAGTACTGAGAGAGGGACTATATAGCATACTATATAGAATGATTAAATCCACAAGAAGAAATATTGGAGAAGTGAACCAGAACAAGAGTCCAGCCAAAAGCTCCCCAAAGGTTGAAGCACAAAATAATGAGGTCATCATCCAAACACTAGTTATGGAAATAATCACAGGAGTGAGTAAAGAGTTTGAAAGAATTGTCATCAGAAATGCAGAAACAACAAATGAGACTCTGGAAGAGAACACTAATTATCTCAAGGTTATTAGTGATCTGAAAGTGGAATAGTTAAGCCAAGAACACAACTAGCTGAACAAGCTAAATAAGTATCAGAACAGGGTAACAAAATAGATGAACTCCAGAAAACAGTAAAGGGGAGGAATAATAGAATAAATGAGGCTGAAGACAGAATTAGCACGATCGAGGGCAAATTAAAGACAAGTAAAAAAGAAGAGATCTCAAAAAGAGATTAAGACATACTGAAAACAATAACAGAGACCTATGGGATGACTTCAAAAGAAATAATATGGGAGTCGGGCTGTAGCGCAGCGGGTTAAGTGCAGGTGGGGCAAAGCACAAGGACCGGCATAAGGATCCCAGTTCGAACCCCGGCTCCCCACCTGCAGGGGAGTCGCTTCACAGGCAGTGAAGCAGGTCTGCAGGTGTCTATCTTTCTCTCCTCCTCTCTGTCTTCCCCTCCTCTCTCCATTTCTCTCTGTCCTATCCAACAATGACAACAACAATAATAACTACAACGATAAAACAACAAGGGCAACAAAAGGGAATAAATAAATAAAATAAATTTTAAAAAAGAAATAATATACACATTATTGGCTTACGAGAGGAAGAAAGAGAGGGAGGGTAAGAAAGCATTCTTCATGACATAATAGCTGAGAACTTCTCTAGTCTAGACAACATAAAGGTTCAAGAAGCCCAGAGGGTCCCAAACAGAATAAACACAGACTTAAACACACCAAGACATATCCTATGTAGAATGGAAAGGAATAAGGATAAAGAAAGGATCCTGAAGGACCACAGTGGAATTAAACTAACACTTAACAATCAACAAAAGATTAGTAATAGTCCCAAAATGTGGAAGCTCAACAGCACACTACTTAACAACTACTGGTTCAAAGAGGAAATAAAGGAAGAAATCAAAATGTTTTGAGAGTTCGATGAAAATGAAGACACAAGCTATCAAAATATTTGGGACACAGCTAAGGCAGTACTAAGAGGGAAGTTCATAGACATACAAGTACACATTAGGAAACAAGAAAAAGCACAAATAAACAACCTGATTGCACATTTCAAAGACCTAGAAGAAGAAGAACAAAGGAACCCTAAAGCAACCAGATCCTCCTGCACTGCTCGTGGGAATGTAAATTGGTCCAACCTCTGTGGAGAACAGTCTGGAGAACTCTCAGAAGGCCAGAAATGGACTCACCCTATGATCCTGCAATTCCTATCCTGGGGATATATCCTAAGGAACCCAACACACCCATCCAAAAAGATTTGTGTACACATATATTCTTAGCAGCACAATTTGTAATAGCCAAAACCTGGAAGCAACCCAGGTATCCAGCAACAGATGAGTGCCTGAGCAAGTTGTGGCATATATACACAATGGAATACTACTCAGCTATTAAAAACAGGGACTTCACCATTTTTAGCCGATCTTGGAAGGAGCTTAAAAATACCATGTTTAGTGAAATAAGGTGAATATGGGATCATCTCTCTCAGGCAGAAGTTGAAAAACAAGATCAGAAAAGAAAACACAAGTAGAACTGGAATTGGTGTATTGCACCAAAGTAAAAGACTCTGGGGTGGTTGGGGGGCAGAATACAGGTCCAAAAAGGATGACAGAGGACCTAGTGGGGGTTGTACTGTTATATGGAAAACTTCTTCTTCTTCTTCTAGCGTTTGCCAAACTGATAAATGTTATTCAAGTACAAAATATTGTATTTACTGTTGAATGTAAAACATTAATTCCCCAATAAAGAAATTAAAAAATAACAATAGCAAAGATAATAAACAAGTGCAACAAAAGGGGAATAATAGCCTCCAGGAGCAGTGGATTCATACTGCAGGCACTGAGCCCCAGTGATAACCCTGTAGGCAAAATAAATAAATAAATATGAAGGAGAAACATGTACACCATTGTTTTAGTGCTTATGAAGCTCCACCCCTGTAGTAGGGAATGGATGCCTTGTCCTTGGGTTCTTGTGCATGGTAACTCAAATAGGTGTGCCACCATTTATCCTTGTTTTCCATTAATTTTATTTCATTTTTTATTTATAAAATAGAAATATTGATAAGACCATAGGATAAGAGGGGTATAATTCCACACAATTCCCACCACCAGAGCTCCCTACCCAATCCTCTCCCTTGAAAACTTTCCTATTCTTTATGCCTATGGGAGTATGGATCCAGGATCTTTATGAGGTACAAAAGGTGAAAGGTCTGGTTTCTATAATTGCTTCCAGGCTGAACACAGGCATTGGCAGGTCCATCCATAATCCCAGCCTGTCTCTCTCTTTCCCTAGTTGGGCAGGGATTTGGGGAGGTGAGGCTCTAGGACACTTGTTGAGGTCATCTGCCCAGGGAAGTCTGGTTGGCATTATGGTAGCATCTGGAACCTGGTGGCTGAAAAAGGGTTAGGACATAAAGCAGAACAAATTGTTTACTACTCATGAACCTAAAGGCAAGAATATTGCAGAGGAATATTTCGGGGTCTTCGTTTTGGAAAAATCTGGTAGGTCTATTTAGGAATATTCCAAAGGGTCTATGAATTCACCAGTTTTTGCCTGAGCCTGACATAATGTATAGGTGCACCCAAGCTATTGCCTGGGGAGATGGTGTCATACTTGGAAAAAGGACTAGAAAGCTGAATCACGGAAGAGAGTAGTGCCCAAATATGGAGAAAGTATAGACATATTGTTAACTGTAAGCTGCATCAATTTGATCTGGGGCCCATATTCAGCACAAGAGCCTGTGTAACCTCTGCATCCCTGTAGGTCTGAGTTCGCATTCTGTGGTCATGGCTAGGAACATTCCAGGCCGCACTAATTTCAGGACTCATCTTCCTATGGTGGTAGAGTATATAGTCCAACCTCCCTTTGGGGAATGGAATAATCCCTACCATTGTTGATCCACATTGATGGCAAGGTCCAATAGGGGCCCACCAAGGGATCCCTTACGTTGTTCCTGATGGAATGGCCAATGACAGTGGATTTTAAAGACTAATTCAAAGTTTTATCCAATCATCCTTCCAAGTACAATTAGGATGATTTCCCTTATTTGCTATTGTGAATAGTGCAACTATCAACATCAATGTGCACATGTCCCTTCACATTAGTGTTTTTCTGTTCTTTGTATGTATGCCTGATAGTGATATTCTTAGATCATCATGTGTTTTCATTTTTGTTTAAGGACATTTCACACTTTCTCTATAATGGCAGTGACAGTTTACATTCTTACCCACAGTGTAACAGAATTCCTTTTCCTTTTTTTTTTTAATTTTTTTATTTAAGAAAGGATTAATGAACAAAAACATAAGGTAGGAGGGGTACAACTCCACACAATTCCCACCACCCAAACTCCATAACCCACCCCTTCCCATGATAGCTTTCCCATTCTCTAGCCCTTTGGGAGCATGGACCCAGGGTCATTGAGGGTTGCAGAAGGTAGAAGGTCTGGCTTCTGTAATTGCTTCCCCGCTGAACATGGGCGTTGACTGGTCGGTCCATACTCCCAGTCTGCCTCTCTCTTTCCCTAGTAAGGTGTGTCTCTGGGGAAGCTGAGCTCCAGGACACATTGGTGGGGTCTTCAATCCAGGGAAGCCTGGCCAGCATCCTGATGGCATCTGGAACCTGGTGATTGAAAAGAGAGTTAACATACGAAGCCAAACAATTTGTTGAGCAATCATGGATCCCAAGCTTGGAATAGTGTAGAGGAAGTGTTAGGGAGGTACTCACTGCAAACTCTAGTGTACTTCTGCTTTCAGGTATATATTTTGCAGTATTTTATGGATACGTGTGCACATAAGCTCTCTCTCACAGAAACTGGTGTATATCTAGGTTATGGGACTTTGTTAGAAAGTGAACTACCTGAGATGAAATTAGAGTGTACTATAAAAGGAAAGGTCTCACCTGAGTAATGAAGCTGAAGGGTTGTCATTCCACACGTGAAGTCTCTGGACACAGTCTGAGGTGAAGCATGTTGAGGTGGCAATCGTTGCGTTGGTTAGGTTGTGATCGGCGGATGCAATGTTATTTGGTTTGGATTGGGAGACACATCTGGGAAAGTGGGCCCTATCCAAGGGTTCCAGGACTGGGGGAAGTAGGGGCTCTATAGTGGAGATGTGAGGTTTCTGCTGTCTTAGGGTTCAAAAAGACAATTGATAGTTAATGTTATCATCACATTATTTGTTAATTGGGTTAACTTTGAAAAGTCCTTTTGTTATGGTTTGCTGCACAGTATCCAGTATCTTGTATATAGCTGTGCTATTGGATGCTTCTAATCTACTTGGTCTAGGCTTTTGAGAGAGTCCGCATATCAAATACACAGCCTATATATTAAAAAGATTCAGTTTGTGTTTTGAGAAACTTTGAGACATACAATTGATTTTCCTTTTCCTTTCTTTCCATATCCTCCCCAACAACTGTCCTTTCCTGTTTTGTTGATGTAGGACATTATCACAGGTATGAGGTTTCATTGTATCTCACTGTAGCTTAAATATGCATTTCTTTAATGATAAATGGAGTGGACCTTTTTTTGTTGTTGTTTTTGTTTGTATGTTTATCTCCTTATTATCTTCTATTTTTTAAATATATTTTGTTTTATTTTTAATGATAGAGATACAAAAAAGAATATATACTGGTGATAGATGACAGGTGATTGATACACAGACAATTGATACACAGAATTGTTCAGCTCTGACTTAATGGTATTGTGGGGTATTGAACCTGGGACTCTGAAGACATAGGTTTGAAAGTACTTTTGCATACCCATAATGCTATCTACCCTACTCCCTGTTTATCTTCTATAGAATAATTTCTATTGGGACCTTTGCCAATTTTTTTTATTGGATTTATTTTGTTGTTGTTCTGTATTATGTCAGAAGTGTGAAATATCAATATAAATAGCTTCCCCCAATTAACATGTTGTCTTTTTCTCCTTGTATAAATTTACTTTTGATGTATAGAAATTTTTAAATTTGAGGACCAGGAGGTGGTTCACCTGGTTAAGTGCACATGTTACCATGCACAAGGACCCAGGTTCAAGCCCCTAGTCTATATTCTCTCTGTTCTATCAAATTAAGTAAAGACAAAAAATCTTTAAAAACATTTTAATTTGAGATTGTGCATTTTTCAATGTTGTTTTAAATTCCATTGTCCATGAGGCTAACTCTCCCTCCATATGTATTTTAGATGTTAAGATCCTCTAGTGTTCACTAACATATTTTTTACGTATTTCATATTTTTTTAAGTACTTTATTTATTTTTCCTTTTGTTGTCCTTGTTTTTTTATTATTGTTGAATTTATTATTATTGATGTCATGGTCGTTAAATAGGACAGAGAGAAATGGAGAGAGGAGGGGAAGGCAAGGGGGGGGAGAGAAAGACAGATACCTGCAGACCTGCTTCACCTCTTGTAAAATGACTCTCCTGCGGGTGGGGAAGTAGGGGCTCAAACCGGTATTCTTTAGCCTGTCCTTGTGCTTTGTGCCATGTATGCTTAACCTGCTGTGCTACGGCCAACTCCCTTATATCATATTTCTATGTCAAATGTTGAGATTTTGATTTTTAATTTCCATCCCTATCTCTCTGCCACTTTGTCTCCATCTGAAAATCACTTTAGAAAGATAAAGCCCTGTTGATTATCAAAAAAGAAAAAAGAAACATTCTATTTTTAATTAATCAAAAATAACTTATTTTTCAGAAACAGCAATACATTACATTGTTTATGCTTACTTATATATGAAGAAAAATGTTTATATATATGTATTTACACATAGATATATATAACAAAATTCAGAAATAATAACACAAAAACATAAAAATGAGGGTAATAGTTTGAAGACAAATCAAAATAAATGCTCAGATGGCCCTTAGTTATATATAAAAAGAAATTATATTAAAAATACAAGTTAGGAAAATAATAAGATACCTCTTTACATTTGTGAAAATAAGATACTTCAAAACCCCAGACATAGCATGTGCTGGTAAGGATATGATGATAAAGGAACCTTATTATAGTGTGGTGAGAATGTAAATTTGCCCACCCTTTCTGAAACAAAAAAAAAAGTTGCGAATTTATCTTTAAGTGTATGTGTGTGTCAGAAACGGACACAGACCAAGAGACTGCGTGAGGAAAATACGCAGATAGATTACAATTGAAATCGGATCTCCCTTTCATATGCTATTGAACAAACAAATAAATAAACAGCAATCCAGATTCTGAAAATTGAGACTACAGTGAGCTGTTCTATCTGAAGCAGATACTGGTTTTAAACCCTCTTATAGTATATAAAACTTTTTTGATTCAAGTGTTATATTCAGAACTATAGAACTGAAAATATTCAAATAGTACTAGAGAAGAGAGGATATAATATTCTATGTCCAAAGAATTATAACAGTAAGTGAATATTGAAACAGAAGAAGCTTAGCACTGAAGCAGCAGATGATAGGAGCTACGCTTATGGAACTACTCTACGAATTGCAAATCAATCTCAGGGTGATGCTTTAATCTGAGATATAAAAGGATAAACCACCTACCATTCAAGTACATAGGGCCAAAAATTCTGCAGTATGGCATCTACCCTGAGTGAAAACACTGCCCAAGTAAAAATACATCTATGAATTAGTATCCTACTATAAAGAAAATGGAAATTATAATTAATGTTCTCAGGAAAATATAACACTGAAAAATGTTATGAGAAAAAAATAGATATGTATACTTTTTTTTTCTTTTAAACAGAAGCAGCTTGTTGTCCTCAAAATAATGGGAGAGGAAATGAATTATATAAAGCAATTACAAGAAACTTCAAGGATACAACTGACTGAGTTAAGATGGAAAAGAGAACTGGCAGTCTAAGAGAAGCATAATAAAAATCCCCATTGGAGATAATCCCAATTGGATTTGATTATAGAAAAGTCAGTGGTATCAAGAGTAATTTGAGAAACATATCCAGAATGCAGTGAAAAAAAGGTTTAAATCTAAGCAAAATAACACATACCACTATAAAACAAAGAAATCTAATCTAAGACCTATTTATTTTTGGAATTATTTTGCCAGAGGAAGAAGCAAAAGCATAAACTGCACAGTTATATAAATACTGAGATTGACTTATTTTTTTTTCATCTAAAAAGGAAACATTTTATGACTTTATACAAATAGGCTTCTTAACTTGAAAATATGTTTTTTCTTTTCATGGGCATTTATTTGTAGTCCAGTCATTTGCTTTATTAATGTATATGAGAAACCTTATGTTTCATATTTTTGGAGTGTTACTATTAAAGGTAGATTCCAATCAGTGGATTTCTTGAGTAAAGGGGAAAATACATATGCAATTATTATTATTATTATTGTTATTATTATTATTATTATTATTTTGACAGGACAGAGGGAAATTAAGAAGAAAGGGTAGATAGGGAGGAAAGATAGATACCTGCAGACCTTCTTCACCATTTATAAAATGTCCTCCCTGCAGGTGAGAAAAGGGGCTCAAACCAGATCCTTAGGCAGGGTGACAGGTGCACTTACCCCCCACCCTAAACTCCCTTCCCGCACTGTTTTTTTTTAAAGTGACAAATAATATTCCAGTGGATTTGGATAAGTTTTCAATCTCCTTAGCAATAAAATTAATATAACTTTCTAACTTTTATTAATTGAGCATATAGTCAATCTTTGGATTTTTGCTAACCTGCTTATAATTGGTATTCCAGTCTAATTCTGATTTTCATTCCATACTAATGATATTAAAAATGTACTCATATTTTAAGAAGTATTTAACTTTCTTTGAGCTGATTTTTACATTTATCTCCACATTATTTATTTTTAGTCAACTCTCATTTTTTAAGAGATATTTGTATATTATAGCTTAATGAAAACAACTGGAAATATTTTGACACTGGCCCCTCCCCCACCATTTTATTTTACTCCTGGAGCTTCTTTTTCCCCACATATGGGGGAAAAAAAACCTGTTTACAACATACTTGAGTTCATCTTATCTATTACTTTCAATATTAATGATTCTGAATTTTGAATCATATTAGAAAAGTCTCTCATATTTTAAACTTATAAATGAATCCATTCTTAATATCTGTTGGTGAATCAATATTAAATACTGATTTACAACCCAGGTATACTTTTGCAAATAATTCTCCAGTTATCTGTTTTTCTACTACTGGTTATATCCACCCTAACCCAATTGTCTTAGTAGACTATTTTATGATGCACTACAAGTGATAGCATCTACTTCTACAGTTTTGTTCTATTGTATTGATCCATCTGTATCAAAACACTCTATCCTAATAAACTCTTTTAATAGAACTTCTATATATTAATTTGTAATAACCTTAGTGTTCCAGAAGGGCATATTTGTAATAACCTTAGTGTTCCAGAAGGGCATGTCTTTCTTGACTCTTTTCTTCTCTGGGAAAGATTGCACTGAAAGATAACAGGTCTCAAGCTGAAATAACTGATGAAGCAAATGTGTAAGATTAGGGAGCCAGGAAGTAGCCACCTGGTAGAGCACACACATTAAAGTGCACAAGGATCTGGCTTCAAGTCCATGGTCCCCACTGCTGGGGAGATGGGGAAACTTCATGAGTAAAACCATACAGCAGGCATCTTTCTCCCTCTTTTTCTCCTCTTTTGTTCTCAAGTTCACTTTGTATTTATCTCAAATAAATAAATGAATTAAACAAGACTACAAAATTATTGCAAAAGTCGTGCCATTTGCCAAGGCATTTGGGGCAACTGTCTCCATGATGGAGTAAGACTGTTTATCAGCAAATTGGAAGAAGTGTGCTAGATCAGTTTGGAATGATGGAAGCTAGTAATACTTGAGAGCAGCAGTCTTTTAGGGATAGGGTAGAAATTCTCTCCCACCATACACTTCTCTTCCTGTTGGGCAGCCCCCCTGTTCTGCTCTATCGCTGATATTATGGTCTTTTTACATAATCATTGTTTTGCCTGAGACCCACCCTGCCTGCAGGGTATTAATTAATCCCGCTGGTTAAAACCTTCACAACAGTTGCTATGGAAGCTTTCTACCTTCTTGCTCTTTCCTATTCTCCACCCCCTTTCCTAGTAATTTCCTTTTCCGCCTTGCCACTTCTGGTTAAAGATATATATAAAGGCATTGTCTCTGATCAATAAAGACACACTGCATTTCCACTCTGCCATGAGTTCCTGGTTCCTCTCCAGCATCGCTGAGTAAGCAGCAGCCCAGGTTGGCTCCAGTAGAGTTCTCTCCAACCCAAAGAGCATGTGCCTGGGAAGAAACACCCTCACACTAGCCCAACATCTTCCCACATTATACATATAAATATTGGGTACCTCTTGATGAGCAGTCCAGAGGATTGTATTTGTATATATTCAATGATCAGGAAAATCCTTTTTACCTTTAATGTCTTGTTTATCAGAAACATTTTTAGCCTCAAGGTCCCTGTTCTGTCTTCAGACTTGCCTTGGGGGCATTCTATGGATAGTTCCAGGACTGGTTGTTGCTAATTACAGTAGCAGCGAAAATTTCCCTTCAAGTCTCCCTCTTCCCATTCATGTCTGCCTACAACAGTAGTTACTTGTTGTTTGTTTATCACCTATTTCAAGGGGTTTCCTGTTTATTATTGAGTATTTTTAAGAAATTTTATTAAGATTGTATTTCATTTATAGGTAAACTTTAGAACTGAGTCAACAATAAAGAACTGGCCTACATGAGGGAGTGTGGGGGGAGGTAGCACAGAGGGTTAAGGGCAGGTGGGGCAAAGCGCAGGACTGGCATAAGGATCCCAGTTTGATCCCCCTGCTCCCAACCTGCAGGGAAGTCACTTCACAAGCGGTGAAGCAGGTCTGTAGGTATCTATCTTTCTCTCCCCCTCTCTGTCTCCTCTGCTCTCTCTTTTTCTCTCTGTCTTATCCAACAATGATGGCATCAATAACAACAATAATAACTACAACAATAAAACAACAAGGGCAACAAAAGGGAATAAATAAATAAATAAATAAATAAATAAATAAATAAATAAAACAATTGGCCTACATGAGATAGCGAACATCTCTGCATTGAATCTATTGTGGCAATATTCAATTGTATTCAAGTTCTAATTTTTTACCTTAAGATAACTTATGATTGTTTCCAATTCTAAATTTTAACTTCCATAATGTCTTTTAGTTGATTTGCTAGTGAAGGCTGTTAGTTTTATATATTAATTTTTATCCTGCTACCCCAATACATACTTACTGATTCTATTATTTTTTTATTTAGTAACTATAATATAATATGCCAACAAAAGTATTTATATCTCTCCTTTGCCAGTGTCTTTTTAAACTTCTCTTGGGTAAAGGTATTGTAGATATTATAAATACAATAAAATTAAATGGCGATAAGATAAAATCTCTCTTGTTCCTAATAGTGGGAAATATATTTCTTTCCTCATTTTAAAAATAAGTTAACTTTTAGAATGAGGTAAATATTTTTATGATGTTAAGAAACCTTTAATGGATTTATTGTTAATTAAAAATAATGTAGGTTATAAAAGTTATTTTTTCCTTTATGACTATGTAAATTATGTTATTCTCCTGTTTGATTACTGTCACAGTCCTGGAATAAAATTGGTTATGATTTATTATTTCCACTTTTTAAATAATTTATTATTATGCTTGCTAGCATTTTAATTAGAATATTCATGATTAGTCTCTAGTTTAAAATATAGTTTAAACATATTAAATCAGTTTGATCCTTTCCTTCAAAATATAATTTCAAAGATAGTTAAACTTTTGGCTTGCTCATGCTTTGAAACAATTTAAATAGTATTGAAACAGTTTTATTTTTATGTGTTAGTAGAGAGTAAAAGCAGGGTCTGACACATGCTTGGCACCACAACCAAATAGCTTTCCCAGGTCATTTATTTTATAATTCTTATTTTAGAGGGAAAGAAGGGATAGAGGAAAGACATATTACCATACCACCCTCCACTGAGTGCCCATGTATTTAAAAGGTTTAAGCCCAGAAACTTACACTTAATAATGCAAATACTGGGGGGCTGGGCAATAGTGCAGCGGGTTGAGTGTATGTGGCGCAATGCACAAGGACCGGCTGAAGGATCCCAGTTCAAGCCCCAGACTCCCCAAAATCCTAGAATTTTCTATATGGTATATAGCTTCAGATCCAAATATTAATAATTTTTTAAAATATATACTCATTTTTTAACTACAATATTAATTTTAACTACAGCTAATAATCTATTTCAACTTTTCATTGGCTGCAAGGGAGTTGCTTCACAGGCAGCGAAGGAGGTCTGCAGGTGTCTATCTTTCTCTCCCCTGTTCTGTCTTCCCCTCCTTTCTCCATTTCTTTCTGTCCTATAGACAACAATAATAGTAACAACACCACCTATAAAAAAAGGACAACAAAAGGGAAAAAATGGCAGGAGCAGTGGATTCGTAGTGCAGGCAACGAGTCCCAGCAATAACCCTGGAGGCAATAAATAAATAAATAAATAAATGTGCCCAGCCCAGAAATTACTTTTTTTTTCCCTGTGAGTTATTACAGTTTTCCTGTGATATCATTTTACCCTGGTGGCTTGTCTGTTGTCTGAAACTGAGATAGATATGATCTTAAATCTCTGATACATTTCATTATTCTATGGAAGTTAATGTGGCTTGAATTTCTTTGTTTTCTTGAGTCAATATGACTTATTTTTCTTGAGACATCAGCTGATTCCTTTGATTTTTTAATTGAGATAACATAGATTTAATTTATTTCATGCATTTTAGAAATACAATACACATTCTTTCAAATACATGATTCAAAGCATCGAAGTACCAATAGTTATTATATCTACTTTCTGCCCCCTCAGGTAACTTCAGTTCTGCAGCCAGAGATTAAGTGTTGGTTTTGGTTTATTTGGTATTGTCTGTTCTGATGTTTTATTTCTTTATATTGTATGTAAATATTAAAATACTAAGTATGTAGGAGTACAGTGCTCATGTATACAACATTTTTTATCCACCACTTCTTGTTGTGAATTTAGGCTTTTTCTAGCTAATACATTTTTTCAATTTCTTTTCTTTTCTTTTCTTTCCTTTCCTTTTCTTTTAATTTATTTATGAAAAGGAAACATTGACAAAACCATAGGATAAGAGGGGTACAACCCCACACAATTCCCACCACCAACTCTGTATCCCATCCCATCCCCTCCCCTGATAGCTTTCCTACTCTTTAACCCTCTGGGAGCATGGGCCCAGGGTCACTGTGGGATGCAGAAGGTGGAAGGTCTGGCTTCTGTAATTGCATTCCCGCTGAACATGGGCATTGATAGATCAATCCATACTCCCAATCTGTCTCTCTCTTTTCCTAGTGGGGTTCTAAGGAATCAGAGCTCCAGGACACATTGGTGGGGTTATTTGTCCAGAGAAGTCTGGTTTGCATCATGCTAGCATCTGGAACTTGGTGGATGAAAAGAGAGTTAACATATAAAGCCAAACAAGTTGTTGACTAATCATGAACCTGAAGGCTGGAGTAGTGCCAACGAAGAGTCCTGAGATTCCCAAACAGGCATGATGGACCTAGACCTCGAATAAATCCATCTCTCCATTGTTACCAGTCATCTCTATCAGGAACAACAAAACATACCCCTTTGAGGGCCCCCATAGGACCTTGCCCTCAACTTGGATCCACAATGGTAGAGAATGTTCCATCTTCCGAAGGGAGACTGGACAACATACTCTATGCTACACCTGAGGAAGATGGGTCCTGATATTGGGGCAGCTTGGAACCTTCCTACTTATGACCACAGAATGTGAGCTCAGATCTACAAGGATGCAGAGTTCACATAGGCTCCTAAGATGAATATGGGCCCCAGATCACATCAAATCATTGGAGTTTACAGTCAACAGTATTCCCATATTTGGGAGCTACTCTCTTCCCTGATCCAGCTTTCTGGTTCTTTTTCCAGCCATGATATTATCTCCCCAGACAATAACTAGCATCCACCTTCATATCAGATGTCAGGCTCAGGGGGAAAGTAAACAAAAACAAAACAAACAAACAAAAAAACACACTAGTATAGCCACACGCCCTTTGAAATATAACTAAAATATGCCTACTAGCTACCTACAAAACACAGACCCCCAATTCTTCATCTAGCTAATATTTTATAGTAATTATATAATCAACATGGTTTTTACCTTTGTGAACTTATTTTTTAATTTTTTCCCCCTGCAGGGTTATTGCTGGGGCTCAGTGCCTGCACTACAAATCCACTGCTCCTGGAAACTATTTTTTTTCCTTTTATTGCCTTTGTTGTTTTTATTCTTGTTATTATTATTGTTATTATTGCTGTTGGATAGGACAGAGAGTAATGGAGGGAGGAGCCGAAGACAGAGAGAGGTAGAGAAAGATAGACACCTGCAGACCTGCTTCACCATTTGTGAAGCGACCACCCCCTGCAGGTGGGGAGCCAGGGGGTCGAACCCTGATCCTTATGCCAGTTTGTGCTTCACCCCATGAGCACTTAACCAGCTGCACTATAGCCTGCCCCCACTGAATTCATTTTTAATAATGCTTTTATTATTATTATTATAACTTATTTTCCATATTGCTGGGACTCAGTGCCTTTCTAGTGTCTCTACCACTCCCTATGACCATTTATTTTCCTTTCCTTTTTTTTCTTTTTGATAGAAAGTAGATAATGGAGAGAGCTGAGAGGGAGAAAATAACAGAAAGGTGAGATATCAACAGCACTGCTATATTGTTTGTGAAGTTTCACCCCTCCCTGCCAGTGGGAGCCAGGGACTTCATGCATGGTAACATGCTTTCTACCAAGTGAGTCACTACTTGGCCCCATAAATAATTTCCATAGGTATTATTATTTATATAAAATAAGATATATTAATAAGCTTATTGGTTTAATATATTTCTTTTTTTTCTATGTTTTCTATATGGTCACAATATTAAGCAGATTAAGCTCAGGTGTCACAAAGCCTAAGGACTGGCTAAAGGATCCTGGTTCAAGCCCCTGCCTCCCTACCTGCAGGGGAGTCGCTTCACAGGCTGTGAAGCAGGTCTGCAGGTGTCTGTCTTTCTCTCCCCCTCTCTGTCTTCCCCTCCTCTCTCCATTTCTCTCTGTCCTACCCAACAACAATGACATCAATTACAACAACAATAACTACAACAATAATAAAACAACAAGGGCAACAAAAGGGAATAAGTAAATAAATATATTTAAAAAAAAAAAAGGAAGAAAAGGATGCTGTCGATGGGCATTTAAAATTTCCTCTAAGCTTTGGTTGTGGTGAATAATGCAGCTATGAAGAAAGGGGTGCATATGCTCCTTCAAATTAATGTTTGAATGTCCATGGGATAAATGCCTAATAGTGGCATTTCTGAATCATAAAGTAATCCCATTTTTACTTTTTAAGAACTCTCCATACAATTTTCCAAAGGGACTGCAACATTCTGCAGTGTGGCAGTGTGTTGGTTCCTTTTTCTCCACAACCTCTAACCTTTTCATTTTCCTGGTTCCTTGGTTTAAGCCATAATCTGAGGTGTGAGATGGTATCTCAGTGTAGTTTTAATTTACATTTCTCTAATGACAAGTGAGGAGGAGGATTTCTTAATGTGCCTGTGGGTGATGTGTATCTCTTCTTTAGAAAACTCTCTATTTTTTTCCTACTTTTATTGCATTTTCGTAGATCTGTATCAATTCTTTATAAATGTTTGAAATTATTTGATTTTTGGATATGTCATATGCAAATATGTTCTCCCATTTAAAAAGTTTCCTGATTATAATTGTGTAGTTTGCTTTCAATGTAGTTTCATGTAATCCTATTTGTTTTCTCTTGTTTCAATTTCCCATGCCCAGGGCGTTGAGTCTCCAAATACATCTTTGATGTAAAGGTCCTGAAAGATTTCACAGATAATGTTTTCTATACATTTTAGTTTCTGGCCTAATGTACAGATCTTTAATCCACTTTGATTTGACCTTGGTGTACGGTGTTAGGTGGTAGTTTGTTTTAACTTTTCTACATTTGACTGTCCAATTTTCCCAGCACTATTTATTGAAGAAAACTCTTTACCCCATAGAATGGTTTTGACTCTTTTGTTGTATTTGTGTGAGCTCATTTATGGTCTTTTGATTCTACTCTGTTGGTCAAAGTGTCCATTTTTATTTCAGTACTGTGATGTTTTGATTACTATTGTTTTGTAGTATAAACGGAATTTGGGAGCATGCTGCCTCCATTTTTCTTTTTTTTTTTTTTTCTTAGGAGTTCCTTGGCAATTTGTGGTGACACCCAAAATTCAAGTTGTTCACTTTGTTTAAAATATGCCATTGGGGTGCTGACAGGGATTTCATTTGTAGATTACTTTTGTTTAAATGGCCATTTTAATGATATTTATTATTTCAGTCCAAGTATGAGCAATGTTCTTCCATTGTTGTGTGTTCTCTATTTATTTTATTTATTTTTTTCTTTTTTATTTAAGAAATGATTAATTAACAAAACCATAGGGTAGGAGGGGTACAATTCCACACAATTCCCACCACCCAATCTCCATATCCTACCCCCTCCCCTGATAGCTTTCCTATTCTCTATCCCTCTGGGAGCATGGACCCAGGGTCATTGTGGGTTGCAGAAGGCAGAAGGTCTGGCTTCTGTAATTGCTTCCCTGCTGAACATGGGCATTGACTGGTTGGTCCATACTCCCAGTCTGCCTCTCTCTTTCCCTAGTAGGGTGGGTCTCTGGGGAAGCGGAGTTCCAGGACACACTGGTGGGGTCTTCAGTCTAGGGAAGCCTGGCCGGCATCCTGATGACATCTGGAACCTGGTGACTGAAAAGAGAGTTAACATATGAAGCCAAACAAATTGTTGAGCAATCATGGACCCAAAGCTTGGAATAGTGGAGAGGAAGTGCTAGGGAGGTATTCACTGCAAACTCTACTGTACTTCTGCTTTCAGGTATATATTTTGCAGTAGTTTATAGATATGTGTGAACATATACTCTCTCTCACACAGAAACTGGTGTATATCTAGGTTTTGGGACTTTGTTGGAAAGTGAACCACCTGAGATGGAATTAGAGTATACTATGAAAGGAAAGGTCTCACCCGAATAATGAAGCTGAAGGGTTGTCATTCCACACGTGAAGTCTCTGGACACAGTCTGAAGTGAAGCATGTTGAGTGGCAATCGTTGCATTGGTTAGGTTGTGATCGGCAGATGCAATATTATTTGATACGGATTGGGAGGGGCATATGAGAAAGTGGGCCCTATCCAATGGTTCCAGGACTGGGGGAAGTAGAGGCTGTATAATGGAGATGTGAGGTTCCTGCTGTCTTAGGGTTCAAAAAGACAATCGACGGTTAATGTTATCATCACATTATTTGGTAATTGGGTTAACTTTGAAAAGTCCTTTTGTTAGGATTTGCTGTACAGTACCCAGTATCTTGTATATAGCTGTGCTATTGGTTGCTTCTGATCTACTTGGTCTAGGCTTTTGAGAGAGTCTGCATATCAAATACACAGCCTATATATTAAAAAGATTCAGTTTGTGTTTTGAAAAACTTCGAGACATACAATTAATTTTCCCCTCTCATATTAATTATCTATTTATTTTAACAATATCCTATAATTTTCATTGTAAAGATTCTTCTCGTTCTTCAAGAGATTTACCCCAAGGTATTTTATTTTGGTTTGACTGTAAATGGAATTGAGGTGTTTATTTCCCTTTTTTCTGACTTCTTATTTGTATGCAGAAATGTGACAGATTTATGTGTATTAATTTTGTATCTTGATACCTTACTTAATTTATTATTCCCAGTAGATTTTTGAGGAATGTTTAAGGTTCTATAGGTAGACTATGTCATCAGTATATAGTGATAATTTCATTTCTTTTATTTCAGTCGTTATGCCTTTGTTATCTCATTCTTTTCTGATGGAAGTGACAAGGATCTCAAGAACTATGTTGAATGACAGTAGACATCCTTGTCTGGTTCTCAGGAAAGAATGATGTTAGCTGTGGGTTTGTTGTAAATAGTCTTTATTATGTTGAGGAAGTGTCCTTTTGTTCCTAATTTCTTGAGGGTGTTTAACATAAATGCGTGTTGGATCTTGTCAAATGCCTTTTCAGGATCAGTTGACATGACCATGTGATTTTATCTTTCTTTTTGCTCATATGATGAATTACATTGATTGACATATGGATGTTGTACAATCCCTGTTCGCCCAGGGGAATATCTCATTTGGTCTTGGTGAATTATTCTCTTGATATTTTTTTGGATTTGATTTGCCAAGGTCTTGTGCAGGTTCTCTGCAGCAACGTTCATCAGGTCTGCAGTTTGTTTCTTTTCTTTCCTTCATAATCATTGTTGTTTTCTGTCATCCTGTCCTGATACTATAATCTTGGTTCAAGTTTTTATTTTCCTCTCTTTATGAACATATTAGTCTCCTAACCATTTTTCACATTTCCAATTAGTTCTCTAATTTGTTACTGAATTGAGTTTTCTTAAAAGAAAATGGATCAATATAATACTTATCAACATTTCACCCAACTTTAAGGATATGATTCAAATTCTACTTTAACATATGTGGTTCCTGAGTACTGCCTCACATGCAGGTATAAATTCTCACAGTTACTCATATTATGGACTATATTTTGTCTACAATTATTAACCTGTGACTTTCTTTCAAGCATTAAAAATCATCTACAAGTAGTGTTCTATGTGCCACTCCCACATACATGCTACTGCGTACCAGTCCTTTTAACTTGAAGGAAAAAAAAAACTCTTTTTAAAAAGCTTAGCAAAAACATTTAGTCTGCACGATTGCCTTTTATTGAAAAAAACTCTATACAGACATAAATGCCACACTAATTTCTACCTCCTGCTGTGCTTATCCTCATCAATTCTCAACCTCCTCACCTGAGTGCTTGAATTTTTTTTTTCTTTTCATTTGATAGGGCAGAGAACAGTTGATAGTGGTTGGGGAGATAAAGTGGAAATATCAAAGGGGAGACACCTGAAAAACTGGTTCATTTCTTGGGGACTAGGGGCTTGAACCCAGGTCCTTGCACATAACAGTGCTCTCAACCAGGTCCACCACTGCACAGTCCTATTTGTTTGAATTTATACTTAAGTCTCACAAAGTAATAGTATGCTGCCTTTTATATTTTGGTCATCATTAAGGACTCACTACTCTATTTCTTTTTCTGTTTGTTTATTTGCTTGTTTTTCAAATAGAAGTAGAGAAACGGGGAGGTGGGGGGGGAGATACTACAACAACAAAGCTACGTTCCTCAAGGTAGGGGATGCACTGGAGTCTGAGTCTTACACATGGCAAAGCAGGTGCACTATCCAAGTGAGCTATTTTGTCAGCCAGTATTGTCCTTCTAAAATTAATTAGTAAAAAGACTGCCAGAGGAACCTAAGCATATTATTTACATACAGATTCCTGATTAACATTAAGAGAAAAAGATCGTATTTTAAATTGTTAACTATTGATATGATTGTTAGGAAGGGACAAACAATACAAGCTTTAGTTTTCTTGAGTTTAGAGAGCATACCATTTTTATTTACTTAGAATCATAAGCATCCATAGTAGATGAAATTCTAATAAAATACTTCTTACACATTCAATATTATTCATTTTAACTTTTACCTAACACAGTATGTTGCATTTAAACTAATGCAAGTATTCTAAAAATAGATCACAACTTTTTTATTAGGAAAGTGAAGACTTTTCTTCAAAACAGAAAACAATGTCATGCAAATTATAAATCAATATTTAAATATTGCATATTGATTAGCAAACAGTGAATTCAGCCATGCAGCAGCATAGCACAAGGCTTAAGTTTTATTTTTGCTTTTAAAAATCAAATGATTCTCACGTAGGTAGCACATGTCTACATGTAAGAAGGATGTCCTATTTCCCTAGGCATTAATTTGCCTTCTTAAACTGAGAAACCCATTTTTTCCTAGAAAGTGAACTCCACCAATTATCCATTTATTATATTTTCATAATAACAAACACTGCCTCGTGCAAGATTTCCCTATTAGTATTTTATATTTAAGTGCACACACTTTATTTAATTCTTCAACTTTAGCGTACTTCACTGATTAATCTAGTTTAAATACTATAAAAGTCTATAACCATTTCTATAAAAACTTATGTTATCTTATTAAGCTGGCTGTTTTGCCACCATAAGATGCAAGTAATAAAGCTGTGAATAAATATAACAGATGCATTTTTGCAATCCTAAATAGATTATATCTGTGTGTGTGAATGCTTTCAATTTAATTTGAACTTGTGCCAGAAGCACCTAAGATATACTTAGTTTAAATATACTTTAGACTGTTCATCTGGCTACGTGGAATAGATGTCTCTTCATTAAATAGCATGACATAACATATATTTTATGACACGTAGAATATTATTCTTAAAATTTTGAAGATATTCATAGTGAAAAAAAAAACAACTTCAAGTTCAGGTAAGTCTAGGCAAGTACAATATACTAACTATTTATCACACATAGCTTAAATTTATGCCCCTTGGTCCATAAATAATTGTGGTGGATGCACTAAAATAAATTTTGTAGAATTAGCACAAGTGAAGACGTGGGAGAAAAAATATATATATGAAACTTAGCACTAATTAATACCACCTTGGTCTTAATTGATGGCTAAATGCTTTCTAAATCCTGCCAAAATCTTCATTAATATCTAACGGGTTTTTAACAGCCTTTTAAAAAAATGTATTTATGCAATGCTGTCAGTAGAATTTTGAGCATAGAACATTTTAGGGAAAACACCAAATACTTGAGTTATTTAATAATATCTCATCAAAATAGTAAATAATAGCAATGGATTGTATCACTAGTTAAAACTGGAAATTGCTCATCATTATAATGACAGATTGTTTTTAAAATTGTCCAGCATGAGATTAAGACGAACGGGAGGCTTGTTTTCTTACTCAGCATATATATATATATATATATATATATGCCTTTCTTGGTTTGTCACTGCATACTTTTCACATCTATAAGGGAGATTAGTGTTCGCTGGGAAATGGAAATTGCTAGTACACATCCATCAATAGAGAACAGAATAAACAGAGATAAACACAGAGAAGAACACTTTCCATTTTTCATCAGTTTGAAGAGAAAAGGATCTATTTTTCATTCGATCAATAGATGACTAAAAATACCCTGGACTTACTATTCCTACTTGTGTCTAAACACAATTCATAAGTCTTAATTCATTAGACTAATGTGTTTATAAGGTAGTTGAAATGTCAAAGCTCTGCTGGATTTAGTATAAACTTAAATTCCATTACCTGGCAGGCATTAATTGCTTATGGAGCATAGGGATTCTTCCCAAGGGTCTTATATGTTTCCTTTTGTCATTTTGCTAACTATTCTGTCTAGACGAACTTAAAGCCCTTAATCCACCATAGGGATCAATAAACTGCACAATAATTCAGTCCTAATAATTAGCTTTCACTTAAACACAAATGGTCATTTCATTGTGAACTGCAGTACAAAATGATAATGAAATAATTAAAAAGACAGATGAAAGAGTGACTTAATAGGGAAGAGGCCTTACTGTTCAATTAGAGGCATTACCATTCAACCTTTTTATTACTGCCACAACCTTTCAATTTTTTTTTAAAATAACACTTCAAGCTCTGCTCATTTAACCCATGGCAGAATCACTGTTAAATGTACAGTCTTAGGATGTGAGCTTGATGCTACAGACTGCTGTGAAGCAGTTCTCTCCCTGAATATATTAAAATGGTGAATGTTTGACTCAAAGGTCTACAAATTGTATATGAATCATACTACTATATTGTCCTGATCTCTCACATAAGGGATTTTCTTGAGCCTTCACAATTTCTTTTTAAACAGGATTATCTCTACATAGTTTCTTTGAAACAGCCTCAAAATTGTGTAGAACAATTTTTAAGATACTGAATGTTCTGAAATAAATCGTAAAGGCATCTCATTTTCATCTCTTGAGAATTTTCTATGCTAGTCTATAGTACAAAAATTTTTCATATTTGCTGACCTGACAATTGAGTTATAATTCCAAAAAGGTATGAAACTTCATTAACCTTTTAATACAGTCTCACAGATGTAGGGTGATAGATATGTTTGACTCTTAAAGACCAAAGTTCTAGCTTAATAGCAAAAAATTTTCACTATACCTTTGCCATATCCCAATTTTATTTTAATTCCTACTCTATCCTCACATGGATATATGGGAAGGCTATACTGCAGCTTTGCCAGTATTCAGAGACATTCATAATCAATTTCAGCAAAATCTGCTCTTGCTACTGTTCTTACTATTGGCACATGGTATAGGACTCTTGAGTTTCTGAAAACTCTCTGAAACTGAAATAAAATTCTCTAGGAAAATTTCAGCTCATTAATCCTGACAGAACTTGGAAAGAGACACCATAAAATGGACATTTCAAGTGAAGCGTATTTTCATATTTTCCTAATACAAAGGAGGGATAAATCCTTGTTAAAATATAATTCAGGTCATGTTAATATTAAAATACAGTATATGAACATATATGAGGGCTTTAAAGTAAAAATAAATGATAGATAACTGATTACTAAAGGAGTGGAATATAACTTAAAGGCATCCGCTCATTCCATTCATTTTTATTACCCCCTTCACTATAATTTATATCCTTTATATATTATTTATAATCTGTCACCTATTAATCATACACCAAAAGAACCTTCCCCTCAGTTTAACAAAGGAGACTCATATGATAAGAACTTGATGTGTAGTAACAGCTAAAAGGTATACATATGCATATACTAGGGAGCCAGGTGGTGGCACATCTAGTAAGCACTCACATTACAGTGCCCAAGGACATAGGTTCAAGCCCCCTGGTCCCCATATGCAGGAAGAAAGCTTCATGAGTGTTGAAGCAGAACGGCAGGTGTCTCTCTGTCTCTCTCCTCTATCTTCCCCTCCCCTCTCAATTTCTTTTTATTTCGTTTTTGTAGCACACAGTTTTTAAAAAATATTTATTTATTTATTTTCCCTTGTGTTGTCCTTGTTGTTTTTTTATTATTGTTGTTGTTGTTGTTATTGTTGTTGATGTCATCATTGGATAGGACAGAGAGAAATGGAGAGAGGAGGGGAAGACAGAGAGGGGAGAGAAAGATAGACACCTGTAGACCTGCTTCACCGCTTGTAAAGAGACTCCCCTGCAGGTGGGGAATGGGAACCCTTCCGCCTGTCCTTGAGCTTTGAGCCACGTGCGCTTAACCCGCTGCGTTACCACCAGACTCCCAGCACACAGTTTTTACAACACTCAAAAGGCTATGCAATATATAGCATATGCTTATAATCTAAAAAATGATCAAGCTAATTACATTAAATATTCATTAATGAATACACACATATACATATGCATCACTCTGGCAATGTGATGTCAGAAACTGAACTCAGAGTCCGCTGGACATCTGATAAAGCACAAAAGTTAACATGTGTGAAGACCCAGGTTTGAGCTCCAGTTTCCAACCTACAGGGGAGAAATTTTAGGAATGGTGCAAAAGACTGCAGATGTCTCTCTCGTTCCCTCTTTCTTCCTTGTCTTGTCCTATTTTTCTCCATCTCAGTCATAATTTTAAATAAAAGAAAAAAAAAGACTGCCAGGAGCCTATCCACATTATGCTTCCAACTTTCTTTTAAAATCTTTTTTTTAATTATCTTTATTTATCTATTGGATAGAGGCAGCCAGAAACCAAGTGAGAAGGGAAGATATAGAGGGACACACACACACACACACACACACACACACACACACCTGCATCCCTGCATCACCACTTGCAAATCTTTCCCCCTGCAGGTGCAGACCTGAGGCTTGAACCTAGGTCTTTGTGCATTGTAACATGTGTTCTCAACTTGGTGTGCCCTTTGAAAATCTTTTTTTTGTTTGTTTGTTTGTTTTTTTTTATAGTTTTTTTTATTTTTATTTATTTATTCCCTTTTGTTGCCCTTGTTGTTTTATTGTTGTAGTTATTATTGTTGTTGTCATCGTTGTTGGATAGGACAGAGAGAAATGGAGAGAGGAGGGGAAGACAGAGAGGAGGAGAGAAAGACAGACACCTGCAGACCTGCTTCACCGCCTGTGAAGCGACTCCCCTGCAGGTGGGGAGCCGGGGTTCAAACCGGGATCCTTATGCCGGTCCTTGTGCTTTGCGCCACCTGCGCTTAACCCGCTGTGCTACAGCCCGACTCCCTGTGTGTTTGTTTTAATTAATTAATTTATTTATTCCTTTTGTTGCCCTTGTTTTATTGTTGTAGTTATTATTGATGTCATTGTTGTTGGATAGGACAGAGAGAAATGGAAAGAGGAGGGGAAGACAGAGAGGGGGAGAGAAAGACAGACACCTGCAGACCTGCTTCACCGCCTGTAAAGTGACTCCCCTGCAGGTGGGGAGCCGGAGGCTTGAACCGGGATCGTTCCGCCGGTCCTTGTGCTTAGCGCCACCTGCACTTAACCCGCTGTGCTACCGCCCGACTCCCATTAAAATCTTTTATCACTTTGCTTTCCAGGAGGATTTTAAATATATCCAGTGGTAAGAACGTGGAATAATTTATTACAGATGTAATCTGAAAACTGATTGTAAACTATAATAAAATATACCTATGATTAGGCACAGGTAAATATAATATAGAGCCAAGTTTCCATAAATCAAGAGTTATATTTACTACTCAGATAAATCACAATAACTAAGACATATTCTCAATGATTACCTATAATTAATATAAAATTTAACCTTCATGCCTAATAACAGAAGGCATAAGTGTTCATTGATGATATTTGAAGGGTAAAGTTAAAAATTGTTGCAGTGTTTCCAGAAGTTACTTCATTTTCAGAGTCACTATAGACACTATTGAATGACTTCCAACCCTACCTCTGGAAATCTTTAGTCTCTACATTTGGGATGAATTATAAGTATTCAATCAATATGTGGTATCTAAATAAAGTTATGTTTAGATTAGAGAGTGGGAGCTTCCAGGTTGCATAGTTTGACAGAAATTGAAAGTATCATTTATTTTATTGTAACATGGATGTAAAGCATATAGTACTCCTTCATGTAAATTTTTTTCTGTGTAATTTTAAGCAAAAAATACATTTTAAATGAATAAATGAACATCATGTTTTATATTTGGTGTCTTATCATTTAAGTTGCTCATACAGAAACTTAAGACTTTGAGAAGCTACTAATAGGGTAAATTTGCAAATGGAAACTACGAAGTAGTGAGTTGAAAATTTAGCTGTAGACTGTTTTAAAACCCCTTTGCTGATGTGCTAATTCCTAAGCAAATTAGGCTGCCAGCTTTCTTTTAAAATATTTTATCACTTTGCCTTCTAGGAGGATTCGAATCTAGCCCATAGCACCACATGGATGTCCAATACTCCTTTCTGTCCGCCCCACACTTCTCAATTACTTAAGTTAAATAAGAGAGAGGCTACTAGGAGTATTGGAATTATGAAGGCTATATGCCTGATATGCAAAAAAGTATTTAATGATAAAATAAATAAACAATAAAATCTTTCATAACAATATTTCCTTTTCATAGTTTTAATTCCAGCTATCATCATGTAATAGCAGCATGTATTAATATAGATTCTAGACTCTAGATGTAACATCTGAGTTGAACATAAGATGACCTACATGTTCATGAATGCTAACTTAGTACAGAAATGCAGCACTGACTGTAGATACCAATTCCTGAGCGTGACTTATCCAACATTTCTAGAACAAATAAAAGAGTATTTTTTAAGTAAAACAAATTAAAAGGTAGCACAGCTAGTAGAATACACTTTGTATTAGGGACAAGTTCTTTGGTTTGAGTTTCAACACCTCATGGGTACATCATGGGGAGTTCTTTAGATGGTGGAATGGTGCTATGGGGTTTCTTATTATCTCTCTCTTCTTGACTCCACATCTGAAATAAAAAGAATAGAATAAGCTAGTCTAAGTGGAGAAGCAATTACAGAAGCCAGACCTCCCATCTTCTTCACACCATAAAGATCTTTGGTCCATACTCCTAGAGGGATAGAGAATAGGGAAACTTTCAATAGAGGGGATGGGGTATGGCACTTTGGTGGTGGTAACTGTGTGGAATTCTACCCCTGTTATCCCAAAATCTTGTTTATCATTATTGAATCACCAGTAAAATTAAAGAAGGAAGAGGAAGAGGAGGAGGAGAAGAAAAAGGAGAAGTTGGCCTAGAAACAGTGTGTAAGGCTCTAATGCTCTTACAAATAAAAATAAAACTAAGGCTCCTATTAATAAATTTATGTTAAAGAACTAGTAATAGTTGCTTTAATTTCATATATATGTCCTTTTGGTCATTTAAACTGTTTTATCAAACTGACTTGATTTCTATTTGATCTTCAATCTTGAGTTTAAGAGGACTTTTTCATACCATGTTACTTTTATTATATTTATGTTGTTCTCAGTCAATATGTAGTCGTATACACTGAGAAGGAAAATTAGAAAAGAAATTATAAAAGAACTGAAGTATATCTGACAATTTCATTATTTTCTTCATTGATTATAATTATCATTTTTTGGCTATAACTATCTTAAAATTTTTGAATATAGCATACTTTTAATGTCATAATACAAGTCAAACAATGTTTCTTTGGCAGGAATACCCTTCACAGTCATTCATTTGCTTTAGTTTTTAAATATTAATTAATTAATTGATTGATTGATTGGTTTTGCCACCAGGTTTATCATTGGGGCTTGGTGCCTACACTACAAATCCAGTACTCCTGGTGTCCATTTTTTTCCATTTTATAAGATAGGACAAAGAGAAATTGAGAGATGAGGGGAAGATATAGAACAGGACTTGTGAAGCAACCACCCTGCAAGTGTAAAGCTGGGGGGCAGGAACCAGGATCCTTGCACGAGTCCTTGAGCTTTGTACTTCTTCTTCTTCTAGCATTTGCCCTTCTTCCATAGCCAGTCAACAGGTCAGGTTGAAAGCTGTCAGGAGCTGCTTGTTGCTGGCTTTGAAAGTGACTGGGATCCATGTGGATTCAGTCGGCTAGGAAGGATCGTCAGTTTCCCCAATGAATGGGTACTCACGGGATGCACCACGAGAAGGTCGATCCAATGCATCCCAGCTTTGTACTGTGTGAGCTTTGTACTGTGTGAGCTTAACTCAGTGAGCCACTGCCCAGTCCCCTTCATTCATTGGCTTTATAAAATTAGTTAATTCTAAAGTTTCATTCTCTGAAACTTCTTTATCTTCTCCTCATCACTACCTAAACAGAACAATCTTGTTTTCTCACAGCTATTAGTGACTAATTTTCCCCTGCTCAGAGTATCACCTTCCTAGCTGCAATTGTCACAATTATATTTCCTTCTTTCCAAAGCATTAGTCTTCACTTTCCTTAACTAGTCTGTTTCTGTCAAGTCTAATTCCAGACACTCTGAATTCCTTGTGCCAATCACTCCCACTACCATTGTTTCTCAGGTCTTTATTGCCTTCCATTCTTTCCTTGTTCAAGTCTTCCTTCCTCTAGTTTTCAGCAAGAATCATATTTCTAAGAATACGTTTCTGATCATGAGAAAATCCAAAATATTTTTCCACATCAGTATAAATTTAATTTATTATGGAAGATTATTATAAAGCCTAGATCCTTTAATTTGTATGGAAATGATAGCTCACTTTTTTTTTTGCTTGCTTAGAGTACCTTATTTTTAAGTCATTTCTATTGGAGGATTAGTGGTTTGCATAGGGCATTTTTATAATCCTGTAGCATTTCCTCATGTTTTCTCTCAAATTAATGTACAGTTTGTATTGTATAACTCAACTAAATACAATTTCTGACAACTTCAATTGTCTATGCTATTTGTATTGTTCAAAGTTACTCATTCTTTTTCTTCCTGCTGAGGGATTATAATCCCTGTTTGTAGTTAAATATTTCTAACTCTCAAACACATAAACTTATAGTGCATGTAGATATACTATATATATACTGTGCTATATATTATATGTTGATACCCATCTCATTGATTTAGGGCTTGATTCTGTAATTTACTTCTATTTAAAATAATGGGGTAGTTATGACACAAGTTACATGCCAAATGTTGCATTTCAATAGAAGCTGTAAAGGTGATGACATGGTTGGGCTCATTTCTTATTCTTCTTTTTTGCCTGATAATAGAAATGTTCCACATTGGGCTTTCTATCTACCTTGGACTCTGAATAAAAAGCATATGTGGAGGCTGGGTGATAGTGTACTAGACAGAGCAGATAAATTATGTTCCACATGGACTGAGGTTCAAGCCCCAGTTCTCACCTGCAAGGGGTAGCTTCATGAACAGTGAAACAATGCTATAGGTAACTCTTGCTTCATATTATCCATCATCTATCTATCATCTATCTACCTCTTCCCTCTCAATTTTTCTGTCTTTATAAAAATAAATAAATATTTTAACTGTGTGAGAGGGATGAAGAAACACCAATCTCATCCACCCTTTCTATTTGCTCTAATGAATATGTATTCCCCTCTATCACCACAGGACATGTTTACATTAAGGAGCCTGGCACACCAGGTTGAGTGCACACACTGCCATGAGAGAGGACTTGGGTTCAAGCCCCAAATACTCACCCGAAAGGGTGAAGTTTCTCAACTGTTGAAAGAGTGCTACAGCTATCTCTTTTTCCCTCTCCCCCGTCATTCCCCTCTGCTCTTAATTTCTTTTTGTCCTATTAAAATAAAAAATAATTAAAAGATAAAAATGAATGTTTCCATTAAAATGTGACTATATTATTGTTGTTACTTAGTGAAGCTGATGGCTTGAACATGTGCCATTTCACTTGACTTGGACGAACTTTTGTTTTCATTCAAATAGGGTCAGAGAGAGAGAAACAGATGGAGAGAGGCACAGTGAGGGAGCTGGCATATCTGGTTAAGCACACATATTACCAAGCTTAAGGATCCAGGTTCGAACCCCCATTCCCCACATGCAAGGAGGCAACTTCATGAGTAGTGAAGAAGGTCTGCAGTTGTCTTTCTCTCTCCCTCTTTACCTCCCCTCTCCCCTCTCAGTCCTATCTAATAATGATAATAACTAGAAAGAAAAAAAAAACAGGAAAAAATGACCACCAGGAGCAGTGGATTCGTAATGCTGGCATTAAGCCACACTGATAACTCTGGGGACAAGATAGAGAGAGACAGAAAAAGAAAGAGACATAGTGAGAGTCATCACAGTGCTTACACTTCCCCTGATGCCATGGCATTCCCTTGTGGTGATGGAACTCAAACTTGGGCTGGATGTTCCTATGGTGAGGCTCTCACCCACCCTACCAGGTATGCAATCTCTCCAGCACGATGCTACTACTTGAAACACTAAGGGAACTTTTTTTTTTTGGTGAGGCTTTCCTTCAAGTCAAAATTCATAACTTTTCTAACTCTGGTTCATAAAATTCATTACATAATTATTTATTTGCTTGAGTGCTTCATGTAGTTGTAAGTCTAATGACAGTGTGACTCACTCCTTCAAGGCAGAGACTATATCATAGTGCTCAACTGTATGACCTGACATTGTCCTGGCAAGTGCAGAGAGTTGCCCACTACTGTGCAGTTAAAATCACAGCACCTTATGTTTAAACAATGGAATATAAATCCCACACTAGCAGTTCCACTGCTTTCAAAGGAATGATGTGTGTGGTATGACCATAGTAATATAATTGAATTATGTATTTTACAAGTATTTATATATAATTTACCATGTGCTGCATTGTTATTGCTGTTTGAAAACATTTCTTTGACTTAATCATTGCAATTCCTTAAGGTAGTCAATGTTATCAACCTCATTTCAGATGAAATCATCTAAAGACAGAGGTCCAGTAGCTTGTCCATTAATGACAGAGCTAACTAGCGTTTAAATCTCAACATGCAAGTATCAGAATCAGAAGTTTTAACAATGCTGACAAATAATTAGGGTCTCAGTGCCTCCACCTTTGAAGAGAAGGCATCCATGACCATGTGGAAGTCTGTGGGATTAAGACTGAGAGAGAGAATATGATTTCAGAAATTAATATTTTAATTTCCCATATTAAAATTTAATCACATGATAATAAGTTTGAAGTATTCCTGCCATTTTAATGGGACCATGTACTTCTGAATAAGTCTAGATAGTGATCCCATTATCCCGTATGTGAAGCCACTTGGTATCTCAGTGCACTTGACTAAAGAACTAACAAAATGATCTTTGAGAATATTGCTTCTTTTTTGCTGATGGATATTCCTACAAGGAGTTATTACTAACAAGGTATACTCTTCAATTTATTTATGGGTTAAATGGAAACTGATAAATATAACAACATAAATGGAAACTGATAAATATAACAACATATGTGTTCTAAAAATTCATCTGTCTACAGGTGAATAACTCATGGATGTGTAATTAGCTCTGTATTATGAAAATGAAATGTTCTTCATCTGTCAATATAGTCTTCAATAAGGAATAACTGTATTTCATATATACCCAGATGCTATAACCTTAAAAAGAACTGGAAGCATTAAGAGAGATTTAAGGTCATAGAACAGACTATTAATGTTGCCTTCTAGGAAATTAAAAATGTAGTAGAGGAAAAAGAGAAAATGTATTGCTATTAAGAAAGTTTAAAAAAGAAGTCATGATCTGATTTACTTAAATGAGTACAGATACCACTTTAACTCACTCCACAAATGTGGCTTTTGGGCATACAGTGGTGCATAGTATGAAGGGAAGTGAAGTAGCCTATGCTTAGTTACACATACTATGAAGTTAATAGCACTTTGTACATGAGAGAAAAAAGCATTAGCTTATTTTGCTGACTAAAAAGAATATTAATTTACTGAAAGTCATTTCTTGCCTGTATTCAATAAATTATAACTCCTACCAATGTGAGAATACTCTCCATTAGAAATTTTGCAAGTAACTAGGGGACTATGTTATTTAGGACAATTAACTATTGAGTAAGTAGAAAAACACTGATATCTTACCCTTAGGACTGAAACACATCCAGAAATGGTTATTCATTGAGATTTTTCAATATATAATTAATACATCTGACTCTCCTCAATAAACCTAACTCATAGAATCTGCATCACTCTAGTGACTGATATTAAAAACACCTTAGAATTATCCTGTATCTAAAAGGACACCCATTTTCAGTCACCTCCAGGTTTGTAACAGTTACTGAGACATGTTTATTTACAACACAACCTTTTTTTATCCATCAGTATAACAGTGATGAGTGTACTGGAATACATGTTTTCCCTTCCTTAATCTTTCCTGAAGATACATCAAATAGAATCAAATTGTTTTTATGTAAATTGTATCATCTGTGTTATTCCCATAGATACTCCATAATTACATCTGATAGACAGGGAATAATCTTAACACAAATACAATTAACCATGGGAAAAATAGATTTTTCTGTAAACTTTTTATGAAGGTCAATTGCTGTAATTGGAATCTTCTATTTTTCTTCCAAGGACCATTAGAAGACAGATTTTGTATTTCTCTGTCAGCTCATGTTTGACTTTTGCCATTTATATAAATATAATGTAAAAAGTCATAGAAATAATGGGTGCTTCCAGCTTTTCTACCAACATAAGAAAGATGCAAGGGATCTAATATTCTTAGTCATTGACATTTACAACTATGGGTTTGTTTTTAATACAGGGCACTGAGCAATGTACTTAAGGCCTTAGAAAATGCTTTCTGGTATGCACTAAAGGTGAATTACTTTTTTACTAGATTTATTAGCTGGAGGAATTGCAATCTCAAGAGGAAATTTAGCTAGTTTTAACCCAAGTAGTGCTTCTTAGACTTATTTCCTCTTGAATTCTCAGCAGGACTCAAGCATTCTAAATGTCCTATTCAGGGATTCTGATTTCTTTCCCCCAGCTGGTTGCTGCTACCAGGGGTACTGACAGAGTACTCATTAACAAACTAATTGATTTTTATTAATTATCTGTGGCATAATCTTTCCACTGTTTCCCCCCATAGTATCTAAGCTTATTAACTTCAGAAACACACATGGACCATAATTAGTCTTAAAGAAACTTTTGAATAAACCCAAATATCTGCATTGATCACACAAATCAAGATATCATCAAAAAACTAAATATTCTGTTTTATAAAATCTTACTCCATAAAAAAAATTAAATTGTAAACATTGAAAGCAAAGAAATAAAACCATAACAGTAAAAGCTGATCAAAAGTCAAAGTGAAATATATAGCCCTATATGTAAATTGTCATGATAAGATAAAGTATCAGTAGGAAAAGTACCATTGGAGAACAAGCTCTTAGCAATGCAATTTTTCTGAAATGTTTGTCATATACTTAAACACAAATCATACCCATGTCAAAATTGATACATAAATCATTAAGGCTCTAATAAAATGATTAAAAATAAAGAAATGTCACATGAAATGTTTCATCAATGTGTTTTTTTTTTTCCTCCAGGGTTATTGCTGGGCTCGGTGCCTGCACCATGAATCCACCGCTCCTGGAGGCCATTTTTCCCCCTTTTTGTTGCCCTTGTTGTTGTAGCCTCGTTGTGGTTATCATTATTACCACTGTTGATGTTGTTCGTTGTTGGATAGGACAGAGAGAAATGGAGAGAGGAGGGGAAGACAGAGAAGGGGAGAGAAAGACAGACACCTGCAGACCTGCTTCACCAACTGTGAAGCGGTTCCCCTGCAGGTGAGGAGCTGGGGGTTCGAACCGGGATCATTACGCCGGTCCCTGCGCTTTGCTCCACATGCGCTTAACCCACTGCGCCACCGCCGAACCCCCATCAATGTGTTTTTTAAAGTCATTGAAGGTAATAAAAATAATATGAAAATGTTTGAGTATTGTTTCATAAACAGGTTCCACTCAGCTACTTTGGAGTGGCATGATTTGGAGTCCCTTGACTTCTCAAGGCCTCACATTAAAGGACTGGGAAGTCGTGTAAAGACAAAAGCAATGGATCTACAAACGTGAGGGCCCAAATTTTACCCCGGGCATTTCATGTGCCAGAGTGAGACTCTTGTTCTCTCTTTTTCCCTCTCGATAATAAACAGATTATTTTTAAGTCTCAGATTGCTTATAATATTGGGACCACTATAGTACCTATTTCATGAGATACAGTGGAATTAAAGGAATGATGCTTAGTACCATACTACCATATAAAATCAAAGCTCTGTAACTCTATAAATGATACTTGTGAGAAGCACAGTGTTTTAAATTCTTTCACCCTGCATCTTTCCATTGCCTTTCTTATTTTATATTGGCTCATTAGTCACTATTATTCACTATAGATTTTTTTCTTTATTTTTTTCCACCAGGGTTATCATGGGACTTGGTGCCAGCACTACGAATCCACTGATTCTGGAGATTATTTTTCCCACTTTGTTGCCTTCTTGTGGTTGTTATTGTTACAGCTGTTGTTGGATCGGATAGAAAGAAATCAAGAGAGGACGGGGAGACAGAGGGGAGTAGAAAAAGTTAGATACCTGCAGACCTGTTTCACTGCTTGTGAAGTGACCCTCCTGCAGGTGAGGAGCTGGGGGCTTGAACCAGGATCCTTACCCTGGTCCTTGTGCTTCCCGCCATGTGTGCTTAACCCACTACACTACCTCCTAGCCCCTAATTTCCACTTTTTAAATGAATCTTTTGTTCAGTTTCACAAGGCCTAATAAGGATTTCATCAGGCTGGCCCCTCTCTCCCCCAGGCACAAAAAAAAAAAAAAAAACTTCCTCTATCATTCTTTTCTCTTTCCCTCCCTTCTTCTTGCTGTCCTCCTCTTCTTGCACTTCTTCCTCCTTCTTTTGACAAAGTGAAGTTGAGAATAAAGGGGGATAAAATAGATAAGGAGGGAGAGAAAGAGAGACATGTACATGGGGCCCAGAGCATAGTGACCTGCGCACTCTTATCAGACATGGTACCACCCAGCTCTACCCCACTTATATTTTCTGCCACCACATCTGCATCTTCCATCACTCCTGTCTGGCACTTTTCTTTTTTTTTTTTTTTTTAGATAGAGGATCAGAAGAAGATTGAGAATCAAACGTAGAAGGAAAGATACCACAGCAATGTTCTATCGCCTATGAAGCTTCTCTCATGCAAGTGTTTCCATGTGACAGCCAGGGCATCCAACCCTAGTCCTTAGCATGGTGAAGTGTCTACTCTACTTGGTGAGCTGTGTCCTAACCCTTCTCCTCTCCTTCTTAATGAACAACATCTATCCATGTTGGTACTTATTTTCAGCAAGACTCTATGAGATCTCAAATCAAGTAATTGGCACCAAGTAATTTCTCCTTAAGAATGTCCACATTTACTGGGGAAACAATTACAGAAGCCAGACCTTTCACCTTCTGCACCCCACAATGACCCTGGGTTCATAATTCCAGAGGGATAAAGAATAAGAAAGCTATTAGGGGAGGGGATGGGATACGGCGGTGGGAATTGTGTAGAGTTGTACCCCTTTTATCCTATGTTTTTTGTCAGTGTTTCCTTTTTATAAATAAAACTTTTTTTAAAAAAATGTTCAAGTATTTTGTTATCCTCAGTATCTGGCATCTTTACTCCAGGTCATAAGTTCCTTCCTTCCTTCCTTCCTTCCTTTTTTTCCTAATTGCCATCAGGGTTATCGCTGGGGCTCAGTGCCTGCACTACAGATCCACTGCTCCTGGCCGCCATTTTTCTTTTTTTCTTTTAGTTTTTATTTGATAGGATAGAGCAAAATTGAGATGGCAGGGGAAAGCAGGAAGGGAGAGAGAACGAAATACCTTCTTCTTCTAGCGTTTGCCCTTCTTCCGTAGCCAGTCAACAGGTCAGGTTGAAAGCTGTCAGGAGCTGCTTGTTGCTGGCTTTGAAAGTGACTGGGATCCATGTGGATTCAGTCGGCTAGGAAGGATCGTCAGTTTCCCCAATGAATGGGTACTCACGGATGCACCACGAGAAGGTCAATCCAATGCATCCCACCTGTAGGCCTGCTTCATGAAGCTTCCACCCTGTAGGTGGGTAGCAAGGGCTCAAACCTGGGTCCTTACATATGGTAATGTGTATGCTTAACCATGTGTGCTACTATCCAGTTTCTTCAACTCCTTACCTTTGTACTTTTGTAGCACAGTATTTATTGTCTTTCAAATAATTTATAAGTATAAATTAAATATAAAAGTGTTTTCTTTAGTACTTAGCACATGGTGATTTTACATAAGTTTATTTGTGGAATCATTGTTAAGAGATGACACTGAAAGGGGTCAGGTGGTAGCACAGTGGGCTATGCGCACATGGCATGAAGCTCAAGGACCTGAGTAAGCATCTGGGTTTGAGCTCCCAACCCCCCACCTGCAGAGGGGTCGATTCCCAGGCAGCTAAGCAGGTCTGCAGGTGTCTATCTTTCTCTTCCCCTCTCTGTCTTCCCCAACTCTCTACCTCTTCTCTCTGTCCTATCCAACAATGACAACATCAACAACAACAGTTAACTATAACAGTCAACAATAACTACAACAAAAAAATACTTTAAAAAATAGATGGCACTGAAAACTATCAGTGAATAAGAATCTTCTTCCATTAATTTAACAATGATTTTCTTGGAACTCCTAAAACTCTGAATTAAGATGGGACTCTGATTGAAACATTTGAAAATTAGAGGGCAAAGCAGTGGTGCACCTGGTTAAGTGCATGCGTTTTTATGATCAAGGACCCAGGTTCAAGCCTCCACCTGCAGGAAGAAAACTTCAAGTGTGGTAAAGCAGTGCAGCAGATTCCTCTCTTTCTCATTCCTTCTTCATTCCTTTTCCCTCTTAATGTTTATCCAATGATATAAATTTCCTTTTTATCTAAACCATGTGTTTTTCCTACATTTTATTAGTTATTTAAGACTGACTTACAAAAATATAAGATAACAGGGGTATAATTCCATAATGTTCCCACTACCAGAGTTCTATGTTGCTCTTGCCTCCATTGGAAATTGCAGTTTTCCCAAGGTCACAGATATGGGATGATTTTATATCTATCTACATTGATGTATATCTTTGTATATATATATATATACACACACACACATATATATATATATGGAGAGAGATATACATATATATGTATATGTATATCTTTGTATATATATATATATATATATATATATATATGGAGAGAGAGAGAGAGAAATATTTTGGACCCATTTATTCCTACAGCCTCACCTTCACTTCCTAAGTCACCCCTACATCCATAAGTGTCTTTCTTTCCTCCATTTCTCTCTCTCTCTCTCTCTCTCTCTCTCTCTCTCTCTTCCTGATGAGCAAAACTGCCTGTCGTCTTCCTCAGGTGTTCTCATTCCCTTTCACTAATTGTATAAAAACAAGATTTCCTGGTGACAAACACTTCCTGGTACAATGGAGTTACAGAGCTCTCTGGTTATCTTCCCTTATCACTCACCCCTCTGGAAGAATGGACCAAAATTCTTTTTAGGGTACAGAAGGTGTGAGTTCTGCCTTTCGTAATTGTTTCTCATAGGAGGTGGACTTTGGCAACTTGACCCATACCCTCAGCCCATTTCTATCTTTCCTTGGTGAGATAGGGCTCTGAAAAGGTGAGGTCCCAGGAAGCAGTGGTGAGGTCATCTGCCCAGGGAAGTAGGATGCTAAGAAATCATTTGATACTGGAAAGGAAGATTAGAATAAGCAAAATGTTTTCAATAAACTCTTACTACTGATAAATAATAATTGAATAGTGACAGTTTCATAGGATAATAGACTCAAGTCAGGATGGAATCTGAAACTTGGTGGTTGAAAGCCAGTAAGTCAAAAAGCAGGACAAAAATTAAACCACATAATTTCTGTTACATTTCATGTTTTCCTTTTTCCCCTTCACCAGAATTAATATCAGCAATTATTATTAGAAATAGCTCTGAAATTTCTTTTCCATTTATTAATTCAGCCAAATCAGTTATACTGATTAACTTTTATGTATCCATCTATTAAATATAATGTGATAAAAATTTTAAATAAGTAGTATGTGTTAGGCCCTCATCAGAAAACAAGGTCAAGGTGAACTATAGGAATTGTACAAGATTAAATTATACTACATATGGCTTTAGAATCTAGCATCACCAGCGAATGGGTGGTTGATATATTGTCAGTGGGTAAAATCCTACAGGAAAACCATTTATAGCAAGATAAAGTACATGAATACATCTCTATTTAAATAGTGATGAAATAGTATGGACCAGAAAACAAAGGCTAGAAGAGGATGATAATTACTGAAACAGTAGCAGGTTTAACATTATAGGAAAGATTTAACATTTCTAGAGTTATTAGAACTTGAAAGATCCAGTGTCTAGAAACTTTGTGAAAATTAAGAGGAATCATCTATCATCACACTAACCATTAATCGCATATTACAGGATGCATATCATATTCCTAGGTAGAACTATGAACTTTTACATTGGTCTTTATCTCCATCCTATGTGGCAGGTAGTAAGTGTCATTAAAGATGCTGATTGATGTTTTGAGTCAATGTAAGTACTTATTCCAGACAATTAGAAGAAATTCTTTTTTTAATTTTTTTTTATTTAAGAAAGGATTAATTAACAAAACCATAGGGTAGGAGGGGTACAACTCCACACAATTCCCACCACCCAATCTCCATATCCCACCCCCTCCCCCGATAGCTTTCCCATTCTCTATCCCTCTGGGAGCATGGACACAGGGTCCTTGAGGGTTGCAGAAGGTAGAAGGTCTGGCTTCTGTAATTGCTTCCCTACTGAACATGGGCATTGACTGGTCGGTCCATGCTCCCAGTCTGCCTCTCTCTTTCCCTAGTAGGGTGTGTCTCTGGGGAAGCTGAGCTTCAGGACACATTGGTGGGGTCTTCAATCCAGGGAAGCCTGGCTAGCATCCTGATGGCATCTGGAACCTGGTGATTGAAAAGAGAGTTAACATATGAAGCCAAAAAAATTGTTGAGCAATCATGGACCCAAAGCTTGGAATAGTGGAGAGGAAGTGCTAGGGAGGTACTCACTGCAAACTCTAGTGTACTTCTGCTTTCAGGTATATATTTTGCAGTAGTTTATGAATACGTGTGAACATAAGCTCTCTCTCACAGAAACTGGTGTATATCTAGGTTTTGGGACTTTGTTAGAAAGTGAACCACCTGAGATGAAATTAGAGTGTACTATAAAAGGAAAGGTCTTACCCGAGTAATGAAGCTGAAGGGTTGTCATTCCACACGTGAAGTCTGGACACAGTCTGAGGTGAAGCATGTTGAGGTGGCAATCGTTGTGTTGGTTAGGTTGTGGTCGGTGGATGCAATATTATTTGATATGGATTGGGAGAGGCATACGGGAAAGTGGGCCCTAACCAAGGGTTCCAGGACTGGGGGAAGTAGGGGCTCTATAGTGGAGATGTGAGGTTCCTGCTGTCTTAGGGTTCAAAAAGACAATCAATAGTTAATGTTATCATCACATTATTTGGTAATTGGGTTAACTTTGAAAAGTCCTTTTGTTAGGGTTTGCTGTACAGTACCCAATATCTTGTATATAGCTGTGCTATTGGATTCTTCTGATCTACTTGGTCTAGGCTTTTGAGAGAGTCAGCATATCAAATACACAACCTATATATTAAAAAGATTCAGTTTGTGTTTTGAGAAACTTTGAGACATACAATTGATTTTCCCCCTCTCATATGAATTAACTAGTGATTTATATGTCTACATTTTGCTAGGAGTGTACATAAACACCATTCCCACCACCAAAAGACTGTGACCCATCCCTCCCACCCACTCCCACCCCCCACTGGCCCAGGAAGCTGCATGTCTACCCCTCACCACAGGGCTTTTACTTTGGTGCCCTACTTACAATTTGGTCGGGTCCTGCTTTTAGTTTCCCTTTCAGATCTTCTTCCTCAACTTCTGTTGATGAGTGGGATCATCCCATACTCATCTTTATCTTTCTGACCTAGCTTACTTAACATAATTCCTTCTAGCTCTGTCCAAGATGGGTCAGAGAAGGTGGGTTCATTGTTCTTGATAGCTGCATAGTATTCCATTGTGTATATATACCACAGCTTTCTCAGCCACTCATCTGGTGTTGGGCACCTGGGTTGCTTCCAGGTTTTAGCTATTATGAATTGTGCTGCTATGAACATAGGCGTACACACCTCTTTTTTGGGGGGTGTTATGGAGTCCTTGGGGTATAACCCCAGGAGAGGAATTACTGGATCATATGGAAGGTCCATGTCTAGCCTTGTGAGAGTTTTCCAGACTGCTCTCCACAGAGGCTGTACCAATTTACATTCCCACCAGCAATGTAAAAGGGTTCCTCTGTCCCCACATCCTCTCCAGCATTTGTTGCTGCTGTCCTTTTTGATGTATGCCATTCTTACAGGAGTAAGGTGGTATCTTAGTGTTGTCTTAATTTGCATTTCTCTGACAATTCTTTAAAAAGACAAAAGCTGTGAAGATTTTGCAGTTTGATATAGTTATTATATGAAATCTTATTTTTAGACTCCTCACATACAAGAATTTTCTCTTTTCACTAAAATCAGGCCCCTGTCATGCTATCTTTTTGGGACCACAGTTCAACAAAGTGAATTGATCTTTTTTTTTTAAAGAATTTATTTATTTATTCATGAGAAACATAGGAGGAGAGAAAGAACCAGCCATCACTCTGGTACATGTGCTGCCAGGGATTGAACTCAGGACCTTTGCTTGACAGTCTAGTGCCTTAGCCACTGAGCCACCTCCTGGACTACAGTGAATTGATCTTTACGTCCACACCTAGAGAGTGAAATTTCCCTTTTCTCCTCTTTGATAAATGTTAAATTTCCTCAGTGATTTGATTTCAACTTGTCAGAAAAAAAGGAATATGTTAATCTTAACTAACAGATTACTGAGTGATAATTTAATTAGAGTCTGTCAGGAAGCAATCTTTTTAACTTAGAAAATGGTTCTTAGTGATAGAGTTGTAGACAAAATGGAATGATGGGAATAACACGTGAGCAGTCCTGTTTCCCTTATGACAGAAATATCTATTCTACTTACATGAGTAACTTGAATACAATTATATTTTCAGTTAACTCTCTTGCTTACATAGGGATATTTCATACTGAATGTACATATGGTTTTTAATGTGAAGATATAAAGATATAATGTCTAAAAGTTGGTAATATAGTTGTAATGTTTACAGTAAATTCATAATAGCAACAATCTGAAAACACGTCAAATATATGACTAGAAGTAAGAAATTAAAAGTGAAAAGATGCTTTTTCATTAGAAATCAGCAGAGCAGGTCATTCAATAAAGAGGACATAAAGATGGCTAAGTGGTCTGATAGTAATATATATATATATATATATATATATATATATTCTTCTGTATGATCATGCAAACCACTGCTAGATTTGTATCTGAAGACACATCCAAAACATTAATCTTAAAAGATATAGGGGGGCCTGGCAGTAGCGCAGTGGGTTAAGTGTACAAGGCACGAAGCTCAAGAACCAGAGTAAGAATCCTGGTAGCTCCCCGCCCTGGCTTCCCACCTGCAGGGTGGGTCACTTCACAAGCAATGAAGCAGGTCCACAGGTGTTTATCTTTCTCTACCCCTCTCTGTCTTCCCCTCCTCTCTTGATTTCTCTCTGTCTTATCCAACAATAAAGACAGTAATAATAACAATAATAATAACAGCAACAAAGATAAACAGCAAGGGTGACAAAATGGAAAAAAATGGTCTCCAGGAGCAGCAGATTTGTAGTGCAGGCACAGAGCCCCAGCAATAACCCTGGAGGCAAAAAAAATTAATATCCTTAATATATCAAGAGTTTTCAAACAAGTAGAAACTCTAGTACCTCAGTGGGAAACAAGAAGCAAAAAAAAAAAAAATCCATGGTAAAAAAAATAAATAAATCAGGAGGTGAAAAAATACCAGATGAACTCACTCATCCATGGGGGCATAAAGAATCAAAGCAAAAAGAATTGGCAAAGTCAAACATAATTCAGTCATTAGACTCAAGCTGCAGAACTAAGGGAGCAAAGGGTTGAAGGTTGAAGGGGAAGTCAGAGAAAATAGCATGATTGTGCAAAGGATTTTGCAGAAAGAGAGGAAAGGATTGTTAAGTCTAGAGGGGAAGGTGGAGGATCATACCTAAGGCACCAAAGGTTCCAAGTTCTATCTGAAGTCCTCCACCCCTGCATCACCATGAGCTGGAGCTGAGCTGTGCTTTGTAAACAAACAATAAAAGGCAGGGTGAAAATAATCTAGTAGTCTGTGATGGAAGAATACTGTCATTCTGTTTGCAGGTGTGGTGTAGAAACACATTTTGAAGAGGTGTTAAATAGTGTCCCTATCATATGTAGTCTTATAAATCATTGTTACCACAGTGAAAAGAAACGAAAAAACAGACTTTTTTTATGTTTCTGCTTATGAGTATAAAAAGATCAGATGAAAGACTTATATAAAAAAAGATATATGCACTGGAATTAAGACTAGCTATTTTATACTGTAAATTGGTGATATTACTTTTTAACTTTCTATATTTTCAGAATGAATACTTTTTGTGATCACAAGAAATAAATTTAAATATTTGACACAGTTTGAAAAAAGATTAAAATAGCAATAGGTAAAATATAAAACAAAACATATCTTCAGCTATTATATATGGTCTAATTTGGCATTCAAATATTCCTAGCAGGTCTCACTTCCTCCTCCACATCATGTTTACTCATATTTTTTCCTTTTGTTTGAAACAACTTCAAAGAACTAAAAACTAACAGTCATGTCTGTTGAGTTCTACAAATCTTTTACTTCTACATACAATATCTATGGTAATAAAGGACATATATCAATACCTCTAACAAGAATTCTCCTGGTATTATGTCTTTTGGTTAAAATTCTATACCCATTTTTAGGGCTACATTAATTGGAATATGTTATAGACTATGATATACTTAACCAAGTAGTAGATGGTAAGTCACTGTAAGTAAAAAGATACAGCCTATTGAGAAATCTTCCTCAAATAAATAAGGGTGATGGCATAGGACAGCAGAGTGAGATAAAGGAAGGAGATTACAACAGAGAGACATCTGTATCCCTGCTTAGCCACTCATGAAACTCTCTTTCCCCCTGCAGGTGGGGACTATGAGTTTGAAACTGGGTCCTGGTACACTGTAATGTTTGTGCTTAATCAGGTGCACCACCACCTGGCCCACAGAGCAGAATTTAGGAGCTATCATATATAGTTTTCATTAAATTCGTACAGTACACCACTAACATCTTTTAGGTAGTTTCTTCTTTTAAGTGTTATTTATTGAACAAGAGAGAGTTAAGGAGAGAGAGAGAGATGATTATGTGGTGCTAGGAATCCAGTCTGCTGCCTCACACTTGCATGTCCTGTGTTCTTCCTGTTAAGCTATCATCCTGGATGATCAGTGTGATTTTGTAAGTGGACTACTTCACTCAATACAAATCATTTAGAGAGACAAAGTAAAAGGACTCTCCATAAATCTCTTTGCTTTCCGTGGATGTACTAGAAACACAATCTGCAGTATACAAAATTGTGTCTAATCAAAGAACCCAAAATAATTGAATGATTTATTCCCTTTACAATAAATACATTTGAGGGTGAACTCTTACAATAAAAAATCTCAGATTAAAAAAATATTTATGGGAGTCGGGTGGTTGCGCAGCGGGTTAAGCGCAGGTGGCACAAAGCTCAAGGACCCGCGTAAGGATCGTGGTTGGAGACCCCGGCTTCCTACCTGCAGGGAGGTCGCTTCACAGTTGGTGAAGCAGGTCTGCAGGTGTCTGTCTTTCTCTCCCCCTCTCTGTCTTCCCCTCCTCTCTCCATTTCTCTCTGTCCTATCCAACTATGACGACATCAGTAACTACAATAAAAAAACGAAGGCAACAAAAGGAAATAAATATTTAAAGAAAATATTTATGCTTTTCTACATTTTTCAAAAGCTATAGTCTAAGAAAAAATTATATACATTTCATTTTTAATTCTGTTCAATTTTGACACTTTTCAAGTTTGATACTTCAGAGGAAAAAATTAAGTAAATGAAACAAAAATAAGTTTTAAATTAAAGAGAGGGTGAAGACTGGTAGTAATATTAGATTCATATTTCTGTGGCAATAAAATACTATTACTGCATAATCACATTACTTTTTTAAAAATAAATACACATTTAAAACACTGAAACATGATGAGGGTGTTAGGGGCACAGAACTTTGGTGGTGGGTGCACCAAAATAAAGTGTGTAACTTTATTTCTGTAATCTTATAAACTGTGAAATCACTAATAAAATACTTTAAGACAATGTAAGCACAGAAGACATAAACAAGGAATGCAGTGTTGAGTAGTTATGATGAATATTATCATATAAAATTCTTACATAATAGCTTTAAAATAAAAAAATGCACACTACAGGGTATTCAAACTGAGTTCTATAAAGTTTTCTCTGAAAAGAAAAACGTGAAAAAAAAAAAAAAGAAAGAAATGAAAAAGGTGGACAACCGATAGCAGAACACTCATTGAATGAATATGTTACTTTGTCCCAGGTCCAAGTCCCAGTCCCCACCTGCAGGGAGGGGGAACTTCACAAAGCAGTGTCGCAGGTTGTTCTTTCTATCTTTGTCTCTAGCTTTCTCTTCTCTACCCCACTTAATTTATTTCTGTTCTATCAAATAAATAATAAAAATATTATAATGAAAAATTGGCCTCTAGGAACTGTAGATTTGGATGCAGGCACCTAGTGCTGGAGATAATCCTGATGGAAGAAAGGTGAAAGAAAGGGAGGAAGAGGAGTTGGGTGGTAGCGCAGCGGGTTAAACACACTTGGTGTAAAATGCAAGGCCTGGTGGTCGAGCCCCTGGCTAGGGGAGTCCCCCTTCACAGGCTGTGAAGCAGCTCTACAGGTGTCTTTCTCGCCCCCTCTCTGCCTTCCCCTCCTCTCTCCACTCCATTTCTCTCTGTATATCCAACAAAGACGACATTAACAACAACAATAAAACAACAATAAAACAACAAGGGAAAAAAAAGGGAAAATAAATAAATACATATAAAAAATTTAAAAGAGGGTCAGGCGGTGGTGCACCTGATTAAGTGCACATGCTACAATGTGCAAGGATGTAGGTTCAAGCCCCTGGTCCCCACCTGCAGGGGGAAAGCTTCACAAGTGGTGAAGTAGAGCTGCAGGTGTCTCTCTTCCTCTCTGTCTCCCTCCCCTCTCATTTTCTCTCTGTCTCTATCTAATAATAAATTAATTAATTAGTTTAAAAAAAGAAAAAATCTGAAAAAAAAGAAAAAAGGGAGGAAGAAAGGAAAGAAGGAAAGCAGAAAGGCAGGAAAGTAGTAAAGAAAGAAGGAAGGAAGGGAAGAAGGAAGGGAGGGAGGAGGAGAGAAAAAAGTGAGAATGTCTTCAATGACAGAAAGGAAAGGAAATAGCACTGTCAAAATATCATATACCTAACATCAAAGAACAATGACTGTTTTGACAAAGAAATCAGTATTACTATAAAAGAAAGAAAGCTAACAGGGGAGGGGGTGGGATATGGAGCTCTGGGGGTGGGAATTATACCCCTCTTATCCTATGGTCTTGTCAGTGTTTCCATTTTATAAATAAATAAATATATTTAAAAAAAAAAACCTGTGAATTATGTTTTGTTCATTTACTTCTTTACCAGTCATGTTTCCTCTGTGATAAAAACTGGGAGATTTAATGAAGTCATACTGGTTGCAATAAGCCCAAACCTTAGTGAGGATCATAGAATAGCAAAGAGAAAAAAAAAAAATCAATGATTCCAACTAGTTGGCCTTTTTGGAAGATGTTCACTTGTGTTTATGAGTGAGAAAGGAAGTCGGATATCTACCATTACACTGTTATCCTTGTAGGTCATTTAATAGTCTCAGCGTAAGTCCAATAGGATCTGATTCTTTTTTATGCATGAACACTAGCTAGGTGACATATTGCTATTTAAATTCTGGCATTACATTTTTTTCTTCCACTGTACTTAATTTGAAAGTAAATTTACTACTCATAAAAATAAGCTGTTGACAGAGATTGAATGCCCACATTGAAAGGCTGCTGTTTACCAATTTCTATATGAATTTCCAATTTTCAGACATCAGAATTTAGTGAATGGTAATTTGTGTGTCTGCATTTAAAAATAAAATAGTGATTAAAAGTAATTTTACAATGCAAGGGCTTTCAATAACACTATTGTTTCTTTCATTTATTTATTTTTTTCTTCTTTTTCATTTTATTCAACAAAAAAAATCAAAAGAAACTTAAATAATTCAGGCGACTTTTAGGACTTCTTAGGCTAAAAGTGATGATTAAATTATTTTTATAAGGGATTCGTCAAGAGATGAAAAACATTCTGACCCCAGTACTACAAAGTCTACTTCAGAAAGCCAAAAAGAATTGCTTCAGATCTCCACGACATCTGCAGGACCTTTTTCTGCCTTCCAGTTATTTAGCAGTTTGGTGGCTGCAATGCAAACAGTGAAATCTTTGTCCTGCACAGCTAATCTTCAGAGTAGAGATTCCCATGATAAAATTTCAGGCACACATGATGCCAGAGCCTATCTCAAGTGTCTGTGACATCAGTTTTAGCATGATTTTAGATGTCTTACAATTGTTTATGAGTTGCTTTAGTTTCTGCCCTTTCAAAAAGTCAAATGCTTGCTCAGGAAATAACAATTCTAACAAAGAAGGCTGTGTAGACTTATATAAAAATGATGTATATTTCAAAATGAAATTTTATATATTGAATGCAAATAGAACAAAATTGAGACATTTCAGAAAAAAAGTCATTAAATACCAGTTTTTAAATTTTTTTCTTTATCAGATATCAGTCTAATTTGTTCTATCTGCATGATTTCAGAAAAATTACTACAGTTCACTAAATGGTGTGCACTATTTTCTTTTGAGAACTTCTTTAGATGCATAATTTCATGTGTTCATATAGCATTTAGGCTGAAAAAGATTCCTTCTTAAAGTACTATCTTAAAGGATCTAATTATAAAACTACCATTTGAAGTTTTAAAACTGTATGCTACTTAAAATTATATGGTGTTTCTCAGTTATATCAAATTATTAAGATAATGTTCACCTCATTTAGGGGAAATCTGCAAGAACAATTCACCACAAAGGGAGTTTAGCAGTAATACTTATAAACTGCCAATTTTCTGAATATAACTTCTAGAAATGTGAAAAGTTGTTGTTTTTTACAAGTGCTAAGTCCAAGATTCAGTCTTTGATCTACTAATAACAAGTCATTTGTATGATAAGATGCTTTTCTGCAGTCCAATATTTATGATGAGATAATTTCTGAAAATGTGTTGACATTCAGAATATCTTATTAACAAGCTGAAATGAAAGGTCACTGGATTTTTCTTCTTAATATATTTCATAGTCCCTAAACATTTTAGTCCTGGATGGAAAATTTAGGAGAGGTAAAAAAAAAAAAAAAAAAAAAAAGAAGAATGAGACATAAAAGAAAATCATTTTATCATGGTAGATTTGTAAAATATCAGTTTGAAATATTTAATAAAAACCTCTTTACTTACCAAATCCTAAAAACAATTATCTTAAATTGCCTGTTAGTGATAAGAGTCATTGTTAATAAGACACACATTGATATTATGGTTAGTGTAACAGACTAGATTGATTCTGGAAGTTTGAAGATCTTTTCCTCTTAGTTTGAGACCACTAGAGTGATTCCATTTTTTTTTTTCAAGTACTCATACATTTCTGACTGTCTTACCAGTTGAAAAATATACTGACCTAAAATTGAAATAAATCTTTGATAGGCGGTCGGGCGGAGGTTCAGCGGGTTAAGTGCACATGGCGCAAAGCAAAGCAAGGACCATTGCAAAGATTCAGGTTCAAGGCCCTGGTTTCCCACCTGCTGGGGAGTTGCTTCACAAGTGTGTAGTCACTTCACAATCTTTTTCTCCTCCTCTCTGTCTTCCCTTTTCGCTTCATTTTTCTCTGTTCTCCAACAACGATAGCAATAACAACAACAACGATAAAAACAAAACAAAAACAAACAAAACAAGGAAACAAAAGGAGGAAAAATAGCCTCCAGGCGCAGTGGATTCATGGTGCAAGCCAGAGTCCCAGCAATAACTCTGGAGGCAAAAAACAAACAAACAAAAAAATCTTTGAGAATTGTCAGAATCTTCTTTAAGAATTAACATAGTTAGTGGCTAGAGAGTTGGCTCAATTAGTAGAGCCTTGAAGTTTTATGCCTGAAGCTCCTGGTTCTATCCTGAGCACTGCGTGAGCTGGAATGGAACTCTGGCTTCTCACTTTCTCACTCTGTCCCAGTTTCATGTGAAACTCTCTGCCATATGTACAAATAAAATAAATATTAACATAGAGAAGAACATAGCTAACCTCACATTAATGAAATATCAAACACAGATTTTACACATAAAGTAAATAATAATATGTGATAACAGCCACATGGTACTGTTTAACTCATTGACTTGTGTACATATCATAATATCAAAAGTAAAAATGAGCTGGTTTTCTTAAACTTTCTTTATACACATTTTGAAATATTCTAAATATCTACATTCTACTTGAATTGATATATTTCCTATAAAAGAAATCAGTTCATGTCAGGATCTCTTTCTTAGAATCATTCATCTTCTTAAACTACAATGTTTGTATTGGAGAAGTAACATAACATACTTTCATTATATTTTCACATTCATGTATTTCAGGTAACTTCTTTTCCCTGTCAGGAGTAAGCATGTTAACTGTAAGTATAAAAAATAAATTCCCTGTGGAACTATTTCTACATTGCTTTTCTAAGTCAATTAAAAAGTAGTAGCATAAAACATTTTTCATAAAATTTATCTGAAGTTTAAGAGGTCAGTTACCTCAAGCCAAATAGTCAAAATAAATCAATAAAAGGTTAAAAAAGAAGATAAAACACATAATTTGGAGAACATATTTTAGAAATTTTGAAATAACATTAAAATATGATAAATAATTTTAGCATTTTCTAGTGATGATTTTGCATGTGATTTAGATATGCTAAAATAAAACAGTTTAATATATCTTCAAATAAAATTTTTAAATGACAGGAAAACTGGAAAATTTTTTAAAAGTCTTATATAATGAAAATATTGAGTGAGATTAATAAAATCTATAGGAAGGGAGAAGAGGAAAGAAAATTAACTATCTCTTAATAAATACCCTGGTCAAGTAGAATATATCTATATCCTGTTTTATAGTACATGCCAGGCTGAAATTTTATAATGAAATGACCCTGACCCAAAGCCCCCTTTGTAAATGACTAGTGCCTTAATTATTTGCATCTGTGAACTCAAATGAACATACTTAAGGATATATCAATATGATCATAAATCATCTGCAGGCGATAAGTAGTCCAACATAGATAATTAGAGAATTTACGGAAGGCTTACTCCCTCTGTTTATCTGCTTATGACATTTGCGGTACAGCCCTAACAGCAGGATAATTACTAGATTTATTCATCAAACAAAATCACGCCTTCTGGGAATGCACAGTGACTCCGGTTTTAGGACTAATAAAGA
>NC_080172.1:15962815-16042967 GCF_950295315.1 Erinaceus europaeus | reverse complement strand
TTACAGTGCGCAAAGAACCAGGTTCAAGTCCCTAGTCCACACTTGCAGGGGGAGGCTTCAGCAGCAGCCAAACTATGCTGCAGCGCTCTCTCTCTCTCTCTCCCCCCTTTTCTTTTTTAAAAAATTTATTGTCTTTATTATTGAATAGAGACAGCCAGAAATTGAGTGAGAAGGGGGAGATAAGCAGAAGAGAGAGACAGAGATACCTGCAGCACTGCTTTGCCACTCCAAAGGTGGGGTCCCGGTGCTAGAACCCAGAGCCTTGGGCACTGTAACATGTATGTGCAACCACTACCTGGCCTCCTTCCCTCCCTCCTTCTCTGTCTCACCATTCCTTCTCAGTGTCTCTCTGTCGCTATCTGCTAAAATAATCACAAATATTAAAAACAAAAAACCCATTTAATAACAATCAATAATTCAAAGACACAATTATCTTTTGAAGATAAAAAATGGAATAGAGTTATAAACAAAAATTGTATCTGTAGATCAATATAATATATATCAGAAATATATATTGTCATCATTTACATGCTTAAATTATGAATATTTGAAGTTTTACATGACTATATAGCATGTGTTATGTAAACAATATAAGTGGATAATTATAGTAGAAATAGAGCAGAGATCCAATGGTATTTATTCCATATATGTATATACTTATTATTATTATTATTATTAACATCAAACTATACTAACAGAGACCACACTTATGTGCTAGCTTGTGAGAAAGAAAAAGAGATGACCCAGCATGTTTGTCTTTCTAAGAAAATGACCATGGAAGTTACACACATAGCTGCTGTTTATACCCCAGTCATTCTAATTAAATCCCATGGTTAGGGATACATAAAGGACTACTTAAACAAAGTGTTTCAGGCTAAATGACATAACATAAATCTATTTTCCTAATAATTTTAAAGCTCAGCATCTGAGCTGCAGGTGTCAGCTGGGAAGGTTTCTTCTGAGGTCTTTCTGCATGGCATGTGAATGGCTAGCTTCCTTTGGGGTAATCACCTGGCCTTTTCTTTGTATATGCCTGTGTTTTCATTGACTCTTGTTATGAGAAGGCTGATCATATTGGCTTAATGCCCATCATAATGTCCCCATGTAACTTGACCGACTTCTTTTCGTAGTCAATCTCCAGATACAGTCACATTCTGAGGTGTGGGGAGTAGAACTATAATGTATCAATTTTTAGAATACACAATTCACACCCTAATACCTAGCTTAAAGATCAACTAAGAAATGCACAGTGTAGTCAAATGAGAACTACCTAGATTTTTTTTTTTTTTGCTTCCTTTTTTCGTTATCACTGATGCTGAGTGTCTGCATTACGAATCTAATGCTCTTGAGGGCTGGCTTTTTTTTTATTTTTCTTTCTTTTTTTGATAGGACAGAGAGAAATTGAGGGGGCAAGGAAGATAGAGAGGTAGAAAGAAAGATAGACACCTGCAGACCTGCTTCACTGCTTGTGTGGTAACCCCCCTGCAAGTGGGGAGCTGGGGTCTTGAACCCGGATCCTTGTGTAGATCCTTACTTTTCCTACTATGTCTGTTTAACTTGGTGTGCCAGATAAATCTTTAGCCCTATTACTAAGGGAAAATGGAGGAGAATATATGTTGAAGAGTAGTTATCTGTATCTACCACATTATTCTAGAATTAGTATACAAAAGATCTACAGGATAACAGTTAACATTTTTACCAAGTATGACAAGCTCAAGAACCCAGGTTTAAGCCCTGGCTCCTCTTCTCCCAAGCAGGGAGGATGCTTCATGAACATTGAATTAGATCTGCATTAGATCTCTTTGTCTCTCCCTCTCAATTATTTCTCTCTGAGTTAGCGACTAAAATAGAAAAAAAAAAAAAAAGAAGAGAGAGAGAGACAGAGAGAAAGGAAGAAAGGAAGGAAGGAAGGAAAGGATGGAGGAAGGAAGAAAGGAAGACAAAAAGAAGGAAAGAAAGGAAAATGGCCATCAGTAGTGGTAGACTCATAGTGCTGGCACTGAGTCCCAGTGATAACCACGGTGGAAAACAAAAACAAAAACTGGCAAATTAATCTGAAAAACAATTGAAACTCAAAAACCTATCTTAATACAAAGCCCTAAGTATATCTAATTCAATTTTAGGAGCAGTGAGGTTTCAAGCGTACAGAATGTAATTTAAAATAAAAATAATATCTCAATAAATTTTTTCAACACTAGAAAAAACAGATTTCTACAGTTGCTATAATTAGTATATATAAGAAACACTGACAAAACCATAGGATAAGTGTGTTATAACTCCACACAATTCCCACCCCCAGAACTCCGCATCTCATCCCTTCCCTTGATAACTTTCCTATTCTCTAGTATTTTTTAAGAAAGAAAAAGGAAATACAACTGAATCCATTCATAAGGAGAATTTTATCAATGCTACAATTATTTAGTTGTAGCTCTTTAGTTCAATGTTTGCTCTTGCATGTAAGAGACTTGTTCTTAATCTGAAATAACACAGAAGTGCTTTTTGCCAAATGAAATTAAAATGTTAATTTGTATAAATTTGTTATATTAGTAGGCTATAGATATTAGTTGTTAAAATCATTGAATAAATATGAGAAGTTAGAGAATGATAAAAGAAATACTTTTGAATGGTCAGTCAATGGCTTTTATTTATCCTTAAACTTTGGTGTTTTCTTATTTCTTAATAAGTTTAAATATATTTAGTGCCTTAGGTAATTCCATAATGAGAAGTCTGAAGAATAATTCAAAAACCTACAAAGAGTCTTCAAATTTAATTCTCAATTCCCACAGCAATTCTATACTATAAAGCCATAAACATGGGAGCACAGTTATAAACTGTTAATTTGGGGAATTTATTTGAAGGGATATTTCCCTTTTTCTTTCTGTCATGACTCTTGTGTTGATACATGACAGGAATATCCATTGCCTCTGACTTTCCACATACAGGAAGAAAATCGGAGCATACGGCACTTTTACTAAGAAATATTGTGATTAAAAAATAGTTATACAGCAAAAAAATAGTTGCAAACACATAGTATCATTCATGGCTAATGAGTTAAAAGGATACCACAGTGCCCATATAAATCACTATACAGTATCTTGCAGTTTATTTAAATTCATTGTGCCTCATTATAACTGAGCTATGCACCTTTAGGTCTGAGTTGATTAGGAATGCGATGGCTCAGAATAGCTTTTAATTCAGAGAAACATGGCCTGACCTTTACCATAATCCTGTGTGAAACACACTATAGTTTAGACATTAATAATGATGCCACCTCTTTCTCATACTGTTGAGATGCTACTTAAAATTTGGTATTATTAGTTAACAGGCTCAGGCCAATACATCAAAACCAAATTACCCTTCTGTGTATAACTATAGTACTTAATTCTGAGTTCTTCATCTCTCATAACTATTACTTCCTCTTTAAAAATGCTAAAAACTAAAATGTAATAGTTTCATGTCATAGTAATAAATCACAGACACAAACTAAAGGCCCTTCTCCATGCTCCCCATGGACTATCACTGTAGGCTGCTAAGAATTTGTGCTTCATGATATACGCTTTAACAGCTAAGGCATTGCTTGTCTTTGACCTTTGTATCTCAATTTAAGAATGCCATTTCTTTAAATCATCTTCTGGTAAGTCAACTAGCACAAACAAGGGAACCTTCTTGCCACTCTCACCCAGCTATAGTAAAAAATATATATATACAAATCACAGTTTAAGATATCCATTGTCTTCTTGAACCCCAAGACAGCAGGAACCTCACATTTCCACTATAAAGCCTAAACTTCACCCAGTTCTGGGACCTTAGGGTAGGGCCCACTTTCCTGTATGCTTCTCCCAATTATTATCAAATAATATTTAATCCGCTGATTGCAACCTAATCAACGCAAAGAGTGCCACCCCAGCATGCTTCACTTCGGACTGTGTCCAGAGACTTCAGGTGTGGAACAACAACCCTTCAGCTTCATCACTTTCCTTTCATAGTATTCTCTAATTCCATCTCAGGTGGTTCACTTCCTAACAAAGTCCCAAAACCTAGATATAGACTAGGTTCCAGGAGATAGAGCATATGTTCACAGGTGTCCATAAACTAGGGCAAATATATACCTGAAAGCAATAGTACACTAGAGTTTGCAGTGAGTACCCCCAACACTTCGTCTCCACTATTCCAGCCTTTGGGTCCATGATTCTTCAACAATTTGTTTGTCTTTGTATGTTAACTCTCTTTTCAGCCACCAGGTTCCAGATGCCATCAGGATGCCGGCCAGGCTTCCCTGGACTGAAGACCCCATCAATGCGTCCTAGAGCTCAGCTTCCCCAGAGCCCCACCCTACTAGGGAAAGAGAGAGGCAGACTGGGAGTATGGATCGACCAGTCAAAGCCCATGTTCAGCGGGGAAGCAATTACAGAAGCCAGACCTCCCACCTTCTGCAACCCAATGACCCTGGGTCCATACTCCCAGAAGGAGATAGATAATGGGAAAGCTACTGGGGAGGGGATGGGATATGGAGATTGGGTGGCGGGAATTGTGTGGAGTTGTACCCCCCTCATCCTATGATTTTTTTTATGTCTCCTTGCTTAAATACATAAAAAGAAAAAAAAAGATATTGTCTTCTAAAAAATATGTGTAGTACTTACCACAGAGAATACAGTAAATAATAAAGTAATTTTACCATGCTTAATTGTCCCTTTTTCACCAGTTCATTTTTGTTTCTCAATCTTGATATGCAACTCATTTTGGTTCTTATAAATGTTTTCTTGTATTTTAACTCCTATTCCTACATAGTAAGGTATATTACCACATCTGTGTTTCACTTTCTGCTATAATATATTTACTTCCTAGAATGTGAGAGGCCTTTTAGTGTATGATCTCCTCTAATGTAAGATTATCCTTTATTATCAGTCTTGAGGACTCCTTCTACTACTATTGTGTTCAATTCCTTTCACAAAATTCTTTTCTTTGAGTCAGGTTATTCTTCATCTTTGAGAAAGAGAAATTGAACACAAGAAAATGAACAAAATAAGAGTCAACTCACCATAAACATGAAAATAGTCCACTGGTAGAACAACCAACTTCCCGATTTTGCTTTGCATTACTTACTTCTCATTTCTCAGGAAAATAGGTCAGGACAAATAATAGCTCCTGGGACTTTAGCTATGTGTACACTGTAGAGGAGAAAGAGCTATTCAGGACACTATTATTTATAAAAAGATACAATAATGTGGTACTAGTTTTATTATTTATTGGATAGAGACAAAGATATCAAGTGGGAATGGTGAAATAGAGATGGAGAAAATGAGAAACCGGCAGCACTGCTTCAACACTCCTAAAGCTTTCCCTCCACAGGCGGTGACTAGGACTTGAACCCAGGTCCTTAAACAGAGTCATATCTGCATTCAGTCAGATACACCATCATCTGGCCCCTTGTCATGACATTCTTAACAACATTTTTCATGTATCTAGATTATTTTAGTTCAACATGTATTGAAGGGGCATCTTGAAAAATGGTTAACTAGAGTTACAATTCTGAAGCTTTACTCAATACTAGGAGGAGCTTTCAACCTAAAGATTAAAATATAGCATTTGGAAATATTTTTAACTTTGTGTTAGACAGTTTTCTCACTCCATTTTTTGTCTCTTTGCTTCCCTTCTAAAATTTTGCAACTAGGATCAAAATGTTTTATCTTTTATAACTGTGTTGCATTAACAAACAAATTCAGGATGGAGTTGACAGCATAATGGTAATGCAAAGAGACTCTCATGTCTGAGGCTCCTAAGGCCCAGGTTCACTTCCCTGCACCACCATAAGCCAGAACTGATTAGTGATCTGATGAAAGAAAGAAAGAAAGAAAGAAAGAAAGAAAGAAAGAAAGAAAGAAAGAAAGAAAGAAAAAAAGAAAGAAAGAGAATCCAAATATAAGATATTTATTACAGCAGAGATATATCTCACTGGCCTATAGGTCTAACAATGTGCAGCTGAGGCTTTAGCTCCACAGAAGCTACGGTAAGTGATGCTCTCCAACTTCCTAAAATCATAGGATGCGCAAATAAAAGGTAGAAAAGTCACACACTGATTATTAAATTTTCTATTCAGAAGTTACTTTGCACAATTTTTACTCACAACTTATAAGTGACAAAAGTTGGAAGTCCATAACGGATAGCAAAAGTACTAGTAGATACAAGGGCCCTGAAAAGACAACAACCAGAATAAAGATTAATAGCATTAGGGATTACAATGATGACCTTAGGTTAGACTCTAATTTACGTTTCCCTTTCTCTCGTTCATTTTTTTTTTTATTGCCATGATTTTCTTTATTTAAGGTAAGGCATATACAATATAAGCTTGTGTTAATGCTGAAATTTTACACACATGCACATTAATGTAGCTGAATTCAAGTCAATATATAAAATATTTCCAACACATTCTCAAAGGTAGCCAACCAATAATCTGACTTTTATTATGATAGATTAATTTGCCTTTTACATTTTAAAACTTGTATTAAAGGACTTTTATTTCATGAACTCATGTAGGATTCAGACATTAAGCTTTATAAATCAGTATGTACACAAATTATGCTAATTACCAAGTTTATCCATAGAGGCAATGCAGAAATAAATCCCATTTACAATCACAGCACAAACATTTAGGTATCTAGGAATAAACTTAACAAAGATGAAAAATGTGTACACTGAAAATTATAAGTCACTAATAAGTGAAATAGAAAAGGACACAAAGAAATGAACAGATATTACATGCTCATGGACCTGAAAAATTAAATTAATTAAAATGACTATCTGCAAATTCAATGCAATTCCCATCAAGTTTCCACCAAATTGTTTTAGGGAATAGAACAAAAGCTGCAAAAGTGTATGTGGGACCAGAAACTACGCAGAACAGCCAAAGCAATTATGAGAAAAATGAACAAGAATAGAAGCATCACAATTCTTGTCCTCATACTAGAGGGCTATTATAGTAAAAACTACCTAAAACTATGACTATAGTATACTACAGACCAATAGGATTGAATTGGGGTGCTGGAAATAAAGTCCTTGCACCTATGTCCAACTAACTTTTGACAAGGGAAGCCAAAACATTTAATAGAGAAAGAAAAAATTCAATAAACAGTGCTGGGAAAACTGGGTTGAAACACACTGAAGAATGAAAGGCCACTCTATTTCACCATGCACAAAAGTGAACTCCAAATGGGTCACAGACTTGACTACTGGTCCGCAAGCCATAAACACATAGAAAAACACATTGACAGAGCTCTCTGCAGTGGTTGATACAGAAAAGTCTAGCAAATCAAATGCAGTAGCTAGGAAAACAAAAACAAAAATAAACCAGTGGGACTACTTCAAACTGAAACGCTTTTGCACATCAAAAGGAAGCATCAAAACAGAAAGACAATCTAAAGAACTGAAGGATGTTTTGCATTTCACACATGATAATGAAAATATATAAAAAGCTCGTAAAACTCGACAACAAAAAATTAAGAAATACCATTAAAAAATGGGGAGCTTTGGTAGTGGGAATGGTGTGGACTTAAAACCCTGTTGTTTCATAATTTTTTTAATCAATATTAAATCACTAATAAACAATTTAAAAAGAAAGAAAAGAAATAAAAAATAGGGAGAGAATATTTACCAAAAGACTATTGAGATAACCAACAGAGATATGAAAAAAGTGTTAAAAATCAATTACAATCATAGAAATGCAAATAAAGACAATGAAATATCACTTACTACATATGAGAATGCCATACAAAAGAAAGGACATTGGCAAAAATGTGGTGGAAAAGAAACTTTCTACACTACAGGTGGCAAAGTAAATTGGTTCAATGCCTGTTATAAATGGTCTAGAGATTTCTCACAACACTGGCAATGGACTTGCCCTACGATCCAGCAATTCCTTTCTTAGGAGATTTATCTAAAAAAATAAATAAATAAAACCATCTATCCAGGAACCAGGCACTGGCACACCTGGCTAAGGGCACACATTACCATTCACAAGGACCTGACTGGAACCATCCCCTCCCCGCCTCCACACACATAAATCCTCACTAGCAGTGAAATAGAAAAAAAAAAAAAAAAAAGGTAAAAATGGCTTCTAGGAGTGGTTGATTCATAATGCTAACACGCAGCCCCAATGATAGCCCTGGTGGCAATAAAAACAACAGACAAACAAGGAAGAACACCTATCAAGAGAGAAGTGTGTACACCTGTGTTCCTAACAGCACAATTTGAATAGCCCAAAGCATGGAGACAACCCAGATGCCCAATTACATGAGTGCTGTCGATGCTATGGTATATATACAAAATAGAATATTACGTCACTATAAAAAATGATGCAATCACCTCTTTCACTTACAGGCAGAACTTAAGAGAAAAAGAGAGAAATGCAAAACACAAGGTAAAACTTGGACTATGCGATGTCTTTTGCATCAAAGACAAAAATGACAGTAGTTGGAAGAGGGAATTAGTGAGTGTCAGGGACAAAGTGTCTTGTATTGGAGAAGTATCTGGGTCTGGGACGGGTATAGTGAACAGACACCTGCTGCATAAAGATGAGAAATTGGACCCATGTGACAACTTATGTCTTGTAAATCATTACTTCTGTAAAAGATTAATAGAGAAAATTCTATCCATCACCATAAACTTAATCTAATTTAACCAGATTTTTGACATTATTTAAATAGAATCATGAATTATCTCATCTTTTGTGTCTTAGTTACTTCACTTAGAGGCGTATGGTTGAAAATCACTAATATGGGGCCAGGCGGTGGCGCACCTGGTTAAGCGCACACATTACAGTGCATAAGGACCCAGGTTCAAGCCCCTGGTCCCCACCTGCAAGGGGTAATCTTCACGAGTGGTAAAGCAGGACTGCAGGTGTCTCTCTGTCTCTCTTCCACACTATTTCCCCCTCCCCTCACAATTTCTCTGTCTTTATTCAAAATAAATAAAGATTAAAAAATTAAAAAAAAGAAAATCACTAATAAAATTTCATGTAGCTAGATCTTTTTCAATATTTTAATATTTTGCTTGATTATATGAGTATAAAACTCATTATTTACTTAACTGTTATTGTTATTTTGGTGATTTCTAGTCCAGTCATTAAGAATAGAAGTGATATAAACATCACTATGTCTTTGGTGGGGATCACTGAATTTTAAACATAAAGTAGTTATTCTTATGAATTTGAATGTTTGTTTCAAATAATATGATAGTACCCTTTGTGTTCTATATAAGAAACATTTCCCTATGTGAGTTATGAAGATTGTCTCCTAAAAACTTACCCCAAGCACCTACATACTCTTTCTCACACTTGGGTCCATATCCCTCCGTTACATAGTGTGAAGTAGAGGGTCAAGACTTTTTTAAATTTGATCTCCATTTCCTACTATTTTTTTTTATCTCCCTCACTCATTCTCTTTAGTCTTATATGCTAAAGAATCATTGATATTCTTTTAAAATTAATTAGTTGATTTTTATTAAACAGAAAGAAGAGAATGTGAGAGAGAGTCCAAAATACAGTTTGGCTCTGGTACACAGAATACTAGACATCGTACCTGAGATCTTAGACACACAAGTTCTCTGCTCAGCTGTTGTGATTTCTCCCTAGCCCTTGTATTTTTTATTAGTGCTATCATTTCATCACATTTAGGTAGAGACACATGTTTTCTGTATCATCTGATTTAGATTCACTGTTGCCTCTGCTGGGCATAAGCTAAATTACATTCTGGAAGTTAAACAGGAACAACGAATGACTTGATTCTTTCAAACTGAGAGTGAAAAATAATTCATCTCCCAGCCTAGAATTCAATAAACTAATATATATATATGTTTCCTTCTACATTTAGAAAGTATCTATGAAGGGTGGGCAGTAGATAGCCTAATGGCATACTAAAAGAGGCTCCAAAGTCCCAGATTCAATTCCCCCACACCATCTGATAGGCCAGAGCTGAGCAGTACTCTGTAAAAAAGGAAAAACTTTGTACATAAGTTTCGAGAACACCGACTCCTGAATGGTTACCATAACCGAATTAAAATATTTGCCGTTAGAATATGATGAGCTGGGGCTAGGTTGTGGTGACCATGGCTAAGTGCACACATTATAGTGCATAAGGGCCAGGATTCAAGCCCCTGGCCCCCACCTGCAGGAGAAAAGATTCACGGGTGGTAAAGTAGAACTGGAGTTGTCTTTTTGTCTCTCTGTCTCCCCCTCCTCTCAATTACTCTCTGTATCTATCTAATAATAAATACATTTAATTTTTTTGAAAGTTTAAAATTTTTGATAAGCTTGTTCAGCTGACTAGACAATTTTATCCTTTTACCAATACTCTTTTCCTTCCTGTCATATCTCTGACTACTTTTTCATACTATATTTCAGACCTAATTGCTTTCTTTGAGTTCTCTAGATAAGTCAGGGTTTCTCTAATGTCAGGAGCCTTGGGAATGTAGTTCTCCTTCCTGCAATTATTTTTTTACTTTTATTTCTGATTGATTCATATTTCTATTTCCAAGTTTAAGTTTATATGCACTATCCTTTAGATATCTTCCCCAGACTAAAGTTGGAACTAGTACCATAAACAACCTGACTTTTCACATAATTCACCGTATATATAATAGATTCTTATTTTCCACTCCCTTGCTTGTTTACCCCAGTGATATTATTAGAAGTAATTCAAAATATGTTAGCCATAATTTTATATTTTTAAATAAAAAATGTTGTAAAACTTCCATTGTCCTTAATATATATATTCTGTATTCTTCAAAACAAAAGAGAAGAGTTAAAGGATTTGTTAAAAAATATATATAACATTAAGGTTTATGAACTCAAAAAATAATAGTAACCATATAAATAACCTTCTTCATTTTGAAGCAGCAAAATTGTGTTTTCAGGTTAAATAACTCTGTACTTTGAATTTTTTTTTCTGTAAGTTCAATCTCAGAAGAGGTAATATAGAGTAATGAATATTAAAGAAAATACATATTTTTTTCTGGAAAGTCCTTTTTCAAGGAACGGAAGCAGAGAAATGATGAATAAGATTGAATCTTGGTTATGTTAAATTACTTTTACAAAGAAAAAATATGTGAAAACGAAAATTCGCATATAAGAAAAATACTACCATGTCTAGAGGGTTGTTTCTTTTGGTTGAATTTTCCAATTCATGAGCTAAGTGTCAGTTTATGGGGAAACTTGAAAACTGAATTCAGAAATTTGTTATGCAAGGTGAATTTGTTCTTCAGTGTTAGAGACAGGAGGAAAAGATAGAATGACAGATGATGATAGGTAGATAGATGATAGATAGGCAGACAGATAGACAGACCGACAGATAGAGGGAGGAAAGAAGGAGATCACAGCACTGAGACTCCCTTCAGGGCAGTGGGAACCAGGCTCACACTTTGTGGCACACATGGCAAAGCAGTACACTCACCAAATAAATGATTTTGCCAGTCTAAGAATATTTTGACATCTAGAAAGTTGACAAATGACAAAATACATAGTGAAGAGTGGTCTCAATCAATGATAGTAGAATAAATGAAAATCCAGAGAATTTATTTATTTGGAATATTTCATACATCTACTTTCATGGAGATTATGCCACTTTTAGTTCTGCAGTAGAGAGTTTGTAAGCCAGAACCTTAAAAAGTTTTCCTTCACTCTATCTGAAATCTAGAAATACCCCATGCTACTGTGTGATCACCTTCAGCATTTTTTTTATTAATGCCACCTATAAATTCATAGCAAGAAATTCTTTTGATAAATAGTGATATACAGAGGGAGATATATAGAGGAGAGACACTGTAGCATTATATATATACACACACACATGTATAGACACTATGCATAAAGACTTGTATGCTTCCCCTCCTGAAGATGCCATGTGGCTGGCAATAACTCAAAGCCAGTCCTCACACGTGGTAACATCTGTGCTGTATCTGGTGAGTGGTGAGCCACCACTCAGAGCCTTGCAGGATATTTTAAAGTCATTCAACTTCTTTCTTACTAAAGTAAGAATTCAGTGAGGACCATCATGCTTCTTAGCTAATTCTCAGAGTTACACTAAGTAGATGCATGTTGCTTCTTTAAAAAAATATATTAGCGATTTAATAATAATTAACAGGATCCACCTTTTCCACCTTCTGCATCCCATAATGACCCTGGGTCCATACTCCCAGAGGGATAAAGAATAGGAAAGCTATTGGGGGAGAGGGATAAGATACAGAGCTCTGGTGGCGGGAATTGTGTAGAGTTGTACCCCTCCTATCCTATGTTTTTTGTCAGTGTTTCCTTTTTTAAATAAATTTTTTTAAAAATTAAAAAACAGGGCTATAATTCCATGCAGTTCCCACCACCAGAGTTCCATGCCCTATCCTCCTCCATTGGAAACTTCACTGTTCCTTATACTTCTAGAAGAATGGACCAAATCCCGAAATTCATCTTCTCTATTTATTCTTTCCTTTGGGTTCCTGTTTATTAAACAATTTGTCCTGCTTTATATCTTGCTGCCTTTCAGCCACCAGGTTTCAGACACATGTTGCTTCTTTTAAATTAGTGCTATTGTCATTGGGCAAAGGCAAAGAGCTTAAAGAGTAATTGGGTAGGACCATTATACTTCACAGAGCTGTTAAAAACTAAAACTACCACATATTAACAGCAAGAAAATCTGCTTATATTCTGACACAAGGGCACATTGCCAGGATTCCTTCCTGGAATTCTTCCTCCTCTTCCATAGTTGATTTATATTTTTAAAATGAGCTCTTCTCTTAATTATTGATCATTTAAAGAACATTATGCACTTACATATTACTCTTAAATATCCTTTAAATTAGTTTCATCCATACATGGACTAATGATATTCATGACATATTCATTTTTCTGAAGGAGAAGCAAAGTAAAAAGATTCTCATCCTCATACAACTAGACAGAAAATGAGTTACTTATTTGTATGTCCTCTAGAGATGCAATATGATTACAAAAATCCTAGTTATAGGTTCTGCTCTTCTGGTTCAATTTCAGAAGACCGTTATTAGTCCATGAAGACAGGTATGAGAGCAGTGGAAGAGATGAGAGTTGGAACAGAGGGATTTGCCCCTCACTGCTTTGTACCTATAGAACATATCCACTGCAGAATTTCCACAAACCTACACTCAAAGTAGCCTATGGACTATAGGCCACCAGACCTGAAAAGGATTTCATAGGGAAAGAAAATTCTTTCTCAGGAAATAAGTAAGGCCTTACCAGGTCCTGGATATTGCCATCCTGTGGTGACGTAATATACCAGCGACCATAGATGGAAGTTGGGACACAGTACTGATGTCAACCTTGGCAACAGAGTATGCAGTGATCTGCGTAGGCGCATGGTGGACTGTGGGTGGATCCAGTCTGTGCTGGTATGCAAAGCCTTGTGGGTAGGCTTCTTCTTCTTCTAGTGTTTGGCCTTCTTCAGTAGCCAGTCTTGTGCTGTCTTTGTTGATCTCACAGCAGCCTATGACACGGTCTAGCACCGTGGTCTCCTAGTCAAGATCTCAAGATGCCTGCCTCCATGGGTGGCCAACACTATATCATTTCTTCTCCAAAACAGAAGATTCCGGGTGCATCTGGGTAACAAGTCTAGCAGATGGAGACTTGTCTCAAGTGGCCTCCCCCAGGGCTCTGTTCTGGCTCCTACGCTATTGAATATTTACATCAATGACCTCCCAGAAACTTCTTCAAGGAAGTTCATCTACACTGATGACATCTGCTGTGCAACTCAGGCATCCAAGTTCGACATCCTCGAGGAAACACTCACGAAAGACATGTCTCTGATATCTGATTACTGTAAATAATCCCTAGCAACTAATCCCTAGCACTGCAAAAACGGTATCATCTGTTTTCCATCTACACCATGCCTCGGCCTCGCGTGAGCTTAATGTGCAGCTTGACGATATGAGAATCCGGCATGAAGCCCAGCCAGTCTATCTTGGCGTTACTCTCAATCGCACCCTGTCATTTCACAAACATCTCATAAAAACTGCAGCAAAGGTGGGTGCGAGGAATAACATCATTGCAAGACTGGCCAGCTCCTCATGGGGCGCGAGCGCTTCCACACTACGATCATCCTCTCTGGCATTATGCTATTCCACTGCAGAATACTGTGTCCCAGTATGGTTCCGTAGCCCCCATGTCCACTTGGTCACTTCCAAATTATATTCCTCCACGAGAATAATTTCTGGAACCATCCGTTCCACCCCGGTTCCATGGCTGCCAGTTCTTAGCAACATCGCCCCGCCAGATATTTGTCGGGATGCGGCATCATCTAAGTTCATTTCCCACGTCTACGCTCGACCAGACCTGCCAATATATGCGGATACCTTCGCCCACCCTGTCCAACGCTTGACATCTCATCACCCAATCTGGTCCCCTACACCTACACTGAACTTCTCTGTTCCAGACTCTTGGAAACAGAGTTGGCAGTCAGCTGAGGTAAAGAACAAACACCTCATCACAGACCCCTGCAAGCGTCAACCCGGCTTTGACCTAGCACGTTATAATTGGGCCCTCCTCAATCGCTATCGAACAGGCCATGGCTGGTGCGCCACTATGTTCCATCGCTGGGGAGCCAGAGACGACCCGAACTGCCCCTGCAGCTACAGACAGACTATGACCCACATAGTCAACGACTGCCACCTCTCCAGATTCAAAGGAGGTCTCGAAACTTTACATCAGGCTCAACCTGACGCTGTTGACTGGCTACGGAAGAAGGGCAAACGCTAGAAAAAGAAGAAGTAGCCAGTCAACAGCATCAGGTTGAGCCTGATGTAAAGTTTTGAGACCTCCTTTGAGGTAGGTAGGCTGAATAGACTTAAAAGTACAGCCAGCCAGAAGTGAGGCTTTCTCTCTTTGGCTGCTGCTGCTTCTTCTGGTCTGAAGCATCTTGATGGAGGTGCGCCAGGTATCTGTCATGGCTACTTCTGGGAACTGAACATGTGTGACTCTACTAGCCAGTAAACTTTTAGACTCCTATACAGTCATGAGCAACCTTTACAAGAGCTGATAATTGTTTATCTCATGGGTCTAAACTTTTGATACTATACTCAGACTTTATGGACCTAGCAAACGCTTAACCCTTGATGATAAGTGCTTATTTTGCCTTTTATGTGTTTCACCCTAGTAAACCTTATATTGTTTAAACCAGTTCCCAGCTCCCCGCTGTGAATCCTTTCACACACTTCAGCAGGCGCCCCACCAAAACCCCTTTTTAAGTTAAATTACAACATCATCCTACAGGTTTACACTGATAATATCAGAACCTGCCCCACGGCTGGAATATATGTGTAGTTCTTGGACCCCAGCAGCATTGACCTTCTGGTCGGCAAGTCCCTGCAGGTAGAATCTGGGCTGCTGTGTCCTAAAATGGCCTCTGCAGAGAGATTTCTTTGTGTCTTTCTCCAGTTTCTGCTGCCTCTCAGTCTCAGTCTGCAAGGGAATCTGTAGACCCTCCCCAGGTTATCAGCTGCTCTTGCAGTTGTGTCTCAGATGATACACTTGTCCAGTGAAAATGTTAGGGTCGGGGCCAGGCAGTAGCACACACATGGCTCAAAGCTCAAGGGCCTAGTAAGGATCCGGGTTTGAGCCCCAGCTCCCCACCTGCAGGGAAGTCGCTTCCTAAGTGGTGAAGCAGTTCTGTAGGTATCTTTCTCTCCTCCTCTCTGTCTTCCCCTCCTCTCTCGATTTCTCTCTGTCCTATCCAATAACTAAAACAAGCGCAACAAAATGGGAAAAATGGACTCCAGGAGCAGTAGATTCCTACTGCAGGTACCAAACCCCAGCTATAACCCTGGAGGCAAGAAAAAACATGTTAGAGTCATTCTAGGATCTGCAGTAGAGTTTTACCTTAACCAACCATGAAAATACATTTAGAAGTAATCCTAGGCCTCCACTATCCTACTTCTGAAGGGAAATTCTAGGGTCCTTTACCTATGCTTAGCTTCAACCTTTCCTTGGGCAAACTCTGACTGCAAGATGAACTCTGACACCATCTTCCCAGACAATAATTTTGGCTCATCTGTGTGTTAGCTGTTGGGCTCAGTCAAAAATTAATAAAGTCATAGTCTTCTTGGAACATATCCAAAATAGACTTCCTAGACTCTTACAACACAAAAACCCCAAATCCCATCTGCTCTATTCTTACCTTTAGATTCCTGATTATTAAACAGTTGGTTTTGCTTTATACCTTAATGCTTATCAGCCACCAAGTAACAGATGCTACCATGACCATGACTCCAACCTGACTTCCTTGGGCAGATGACCTCACCAATGTGTCTTGGAACACCACTTCCCCAGAGCCTTGCCCCACTAGGGAAAGATAGAAGGGAAAGATAGAATCAGGCTAGGGGTATGGATCAAACTGTCAAAGTCCATGTCCAGTGGAGAAGCAATTACAGAAGCCAGACCTCCCATCTTCTGCACCCCATAAAGATCTTTGATCCATATTCCCAGAGGGATAAAGAATAGGGAAGCTTCTGATGAAGGGGATGGGATATAGAACTCAGGTGGTGGGAATTGTATGGAATTGTACCCCTCTTATTCCACAATTTTGTTGGTCGTTATTAAATCACACATATATGTTTATAGGCACCTCTTTTTCTCTGCCATACCATTGACCTGGCTAACCTGTCCTGGCAGGGGGAATCTCTGGCACCTTCCTAACTCTTAGTTGCAGCTTCATACCCAGAAGATATGTTTCCAAAGAGGGAATATATGGGCCCCAAATCTCAACTTTGTCTCAACAGATACATATTCCCAGTGACAAGCTCTAGACCCTAGCTGTGTCCTCCCTATACCTGTTTATAGAATGAGAAGTTGGTGGCCCCTCCAGGCTCCACTGACACAGGCTCACTATGATAGAATTGCAACAACATGGCTCCACTTCAAACTGAACTTTCTTGCTTTAGTGGTTTCATTGCACACATAGGGATACCAGGGAATCTTTCTTTCCTTTCAGTCACATTAAGAAATCATACAGAGTCAATATTTCCTTATAGTTATGTCAACTTCAGAAGTTCATAAATCTGGACTCCAGTTAGTCAAGGCCTCTGTTCAGAGTGGTGATAAGATGGCAATCAAAACTTTTATCAAGAGCTTTAGTCTTATTTAAGGTCTGATTTCTTATTCTAAACTCATATCATTGGTATAATTATTTTTTTTACAACTGAATAACTAATGGTCATCAATTTCTTCAAAGTTAGTAACAGATCATATTCCTGACTTACAGGTCATTCATTGCTCAAGGGTTTCATTTGCTTAATTCAGATTCACCCAAAATAATTTTCTTTCTCAATGACTCAAATTCCACTGAATAGAGGAGAAATTGCAATTATAGCTGCAAAGATTCCTTCATTTTGTCATTAGTTTAATTTACTCATGTTAGAGACATCATCCTATGTTGTCTTCATTTGCTGTCATAATATTCACAGGAAGGGATGATATTATTATAAGGCAAGAACTTCAGGAGGTAAGAATCATAGGAGCCATTCTAGAATTTTCTCTACAATGCAGAGGAAATATGTAAACCTTTATATTCAACATCAGAGTTTTATTGAAATCTTTAAACATTTAATATGTTGTACTTTCTTATTCTGCAACTAATTAAAATTATTAACATTATGCCATTTTATTTCACTCTTCAATTTCAAGAAAAGCTTATTTCTTCTCCTCTCCCCTACTACCCAAGTCCATGTTATCACTTATTTTCTCTTGCTGTAATCTTAGGCTGCTGAGACTATCTCCTGAGAGGCATACAACATTGGCGCTTTCAAAATCTGGCACCATGCCTCCACCCTCATTAGTGACTGCAGTTGTGCATATTAAAGAAATAAATCATTCTGGGGACTACTTCATGTCAAAAGTATCTTCACTTGAAAGAAATTAGAACATTAACTTGGGATTCCTGGAAGAAAAAAAGCCTAACTCTACTTAACTGTGCCCTCTCCTCCCTCCTGGACTATACTTTGATATATTTTTCCTTTTCTTCGTTTAAATGATGTACCATCCAAAAAAAATGAATAAAATAAAATCGAGATGAATGAAATTTGAGGGGTGCATTGTTCAAATCTTCTGTAGTGAACTTGGACTGGAGTTGGTGTATTGCACCAAAGTAAAAGACTCTGAGGTAGAGGAGAGGGTTCAGGTGCTGGAACATGATGGCAGAGGAGGACCTAGTGGAGGTTGAATTGTTATGTGGAAATGTTATGCATGTACAAACTACTCTATTTTACTGTCAACTATAGACCATTAACCCCCCCCAATAAAACAATTAAAAAAAATCTTCTGCAGCATAGGTTATTTTATATCTCATCTTCAAAGTGTTGCTTCTAATTGATAGTCTAGAACTTCTCTAACCAAAAGTATTTGATAATCCATCTGAACTTCTCTACTCCTGAAATCTGTGGTGTTTACAACACTTAAAAAGTGAATATATTTAATGAGTGAGAACTTCTTTCCCTAACTGTTTATATTAAGAAGATATAGCACAGTACAAGGCATAATGAGCTTGACATTTATTCACTGAGTTGAGGGAAAGGATTATGTTCTTGGGCCCACCTAGTGGTTTTCTGACACAACATCTTTTCCAAAGCTTCTCAGCTCCTATTCTTTAATTCCTCTGTGCCTCAGACAGGCAACATGTTCACCATGCCCTCTTTTTCTAAAGTGTTGTACCGATGCATTTCAATGATATCATTTAAGATATTTTTACTTTTTTTTTCTTCATACATTATCCTTAAAGGATGATTATAAGTGCAGTACCACATATGGTCTGTGGACTCATCAGTGATTGAATTTCCTCAACCAGGTAGCAGTGACATTCTCAACTTTCAACACTCATATTATTTTCTACTTTATGAGTCAGGTCTTCTAAATACTTCCACAGTAACTTTTGCTGCCATGTTAAATCCACTGTCAGATTTTTTTTCTCTTGGGAATGAGATTTCTAACACATACAGAGTTTGATATACAAAAGGGACTCTTTGGAAATATATATTACATTAAAAAGTCAAAATGTTATTAAGAACCATATAAAAGTTGTATTAATTCTTAAAATTATTCAGTAATCATTTTGTTTTGACTTTCTGTTACTTCAGATAACTAATAAGAAAAAAGTTATGTAGTGCTATTTCTTTCTTATTAGCAAAATCACATTTTAGAATGATTAATATCTTGTGATCAATAACTTTTTTAAATTTATTGACATTATGTTGACTTCTACATATGTTTATCTGAATGTTCTGATTAATAGCATCAACATAAATTATAAAGGAAAACATTTAGACCTAAAACATTTTAAAATAGAGTTGCATGTCATTTGTTACACGGATATGATCTGCTACATATACTCAATCTGGTTTCATGATGTTTTATACAACTGAAGTTTTAAATGAAATGTATTTATGACCCCTCTCCTTTTCACTTTTTATCTCCATCTCTCTGTCTATCTGAATGAAAGAACAAAAGAGGAAGGACAATAAAATCATGCATGTGTGCAGTCCAGGATACTCAAACTCGAAAACAAACAAACTAATCCTGTATAGTGTCTCTGTTATTGATAGTTCTAGATGCACAGAAAACCCAAAATTATCTCCATTTATACATACAATTACTATCTAATAAGTAAAATTATTTTGCCTTATTTTTTCTTTCAAATAGAAAGTTTTTGTATCTATTTTCTTATTTAATTTTGAGATAATATTTGCCTAAAAATAAATTATATTTTAGAAGTAAAAGCACCGTGGGTGGAGCTATAGAATTATAGTGGAATTATACCTTCTGTAATCTTATCATCTTGTAAACCATTATTAAATCATTAATAAAATAAGAAATTTGAAAAACAAGTAAATAAAATAGACAAGTAAAAAAAGAGTTTTCATGTAACTTTGCTTGTTCCCTTTTTTTGTTTCTCTGTCTATCCTATATGAGATCACTGAGCATTTTCCTTTATATAAGCCCCTTTAATATTTCCTAGAGAGCTGGTTTAGTGCTTCTGAAGTTTTATATTTTTACTATTATTTCTATAACTATCTATCATCTATCTATTTATCATCTACCTGACATCTTTCTATCTATATTTGCCTGCTTGTTTTCTTTTTTAATTTTTTAAAATTTATTTCCCTTTTGTTGCCCTTGTTTTATTGTTGTAGTTATTATTGTTGTTGATGACGTTGTTAATGCCTGCTTTTTTTTCTATGGTCTTGTCTTATCTTCCTTTCTAAGTGACACCTACTACTTCTTTTTTTAAAAAAATTATTTATAAAAAGGAAATACTGACAAAAACTATAGGATAAAAGGGGTACAACTCCACACAATTCCCATCACCAGAACTTTGTATCCCATCCCCTCCTCTGATAGCTTTCCTATTCTTTAACCCTCTGGGAGTATGGACCCATGGTCATTTATGGGGTGCAGAAGGTGGACCGTCTGGTTTCTGTAACTGCTTCCCCACTGAACATGGGCATTGACAGGTTGATCCATACTCCTAGCCTGTCTCTCTCTCCCTAGTGGGAAGGGGCTCTGGGGAAGCGGGGCTCCAGGACACGTTGGTGGGGTCATCTGCCCAGGAAGTCTTGTTGGCATCATGGTAGCATCTGGAACCTGGTGGCTAAAAACAGAGTTAACATATAGAGCCAAAAAAAAAAAATGTTGACAAATCATGAACAGAAAGGCTAGGATAATTCAGATAAAGAATTGGGGGTCTCTGGGCAGGGGCAAAAAAAATATTGGGTGTCTCCATTTTGTAAATAGTTAGTAGGTCTATTTCAGTTATATTCCAAAGGACCCATGACTATACTAGTGTTTTTGTTGTTGTTGTTTGTTTTGTTTTTCTGAGCCTGGCATCTGATATGCAGGTGGATCCAAGTTATTGTCTGGGGAGATGGTGTCATGACTGGAAAAAGGACCAGAAAGCTGGATCAGGGAAGAGAGTACCTCCCAAATATGGGAAAAGTGTATAAATATTGTTGACTGTAAACTCCATTGATTGGGGGTCCATATTCAGCTTAGGAACCTATGTGACCTCTGCATCCCTACAGGTCTGAGTTCACATTCTGTGGTCATAAGTAATTTTTTTTAACTGCTGTTTGTCAAAAAAGTTCCTTTTCACTCCTTCAAATCAATGATGTAGTGTGTGTATGGGAAAAGGGGGTCTGAATATAGCTAACCCGGCAGAGTAATATCCAAGACTGAGCCCCTGGCCACAACTACATGGAAACACCAGGCAAAGGGAAAGTTTCATGAGTGTTAGAGTGGTGCAATGGTGTCTCTCCTCTGTCTAGCATTCATCTATCTGGTAAAAAATAAAAATTAAAAGGAAGGTAGGCACAGAAAAGCAGTGAAGCCCTGCTTGGAAGAAAAAAAAATTGCTGAGGGACAAACCAGCTGGATAAAATCCATTATGAGTCTTTCCTACTCGACTATTTGAATATATCATGCCAGTTCTTATAACTTTAGAAATTCTGTTAAGAAATTAGTTGATATACTTTTGTGGTTTCCCTTATAAATAACTCTACATTCTCCTCAATTCTTCTAAGAGTCTCTACCTTTTGATATTTGACCTTTGGCATTATAATTATAATGTGCCTTGGTATGTATCTGTTTGGACTTATTTCGTTTTATAATTCTTAGATGTGAGTTTTCCTGATTCTTCAGTTTGGGAAAATTGTTAATTTTTTTTTCTGCCAGTGTTTGAGTTTTGAGCACCTCACACACTTGTATAAATCCACCATTCCCAGCTTCTAGCAGAGACTTTTTTTTTTTTTACTTTTTCCAGATAGAGGGTGACAGAGAGGAAAGATGCTACATGCTTCTATGTAACATGGTGCCTTCATCTGGTGGCAAGGAGCTGAAACCTGTGCCACCACGGAAAGTGGAAAGTGTGGACTCCACCAGGTGCATTAGCGCCAATACCCTTAACTATTGTGTTGCCATATAAGGACTCTCTCCCTCTCCCTCTCTTCTCTTTCTGGTAACCTTATAATATGAATTTTGCCCCTCTTTCTGAGCTTCTTACAGTATCTTCATTTGCTTTAGTTCTTTATTATTTTTTAAATTAATTCTATTTTTTAAATTGGGCCTATGAGTAAGATCATCCTATATTCATCTTTCTCTTTCTAACTTAAGATTTTTTTAAAATTTATTTTCCCTTTTGTTGCCCTTGTTGTTTTTCATTGTTGTTGTAATTATTGTTGTTGTTACTGATGTCGTCATTGTTGTATAGGACAGAAAGAAATGGAGAGAGGAGTGGGAGACAGAGAGGGGGAGAGAAAGACAGACAACTGAAGACCTGCTTCACCACCTGTGAAGTGACTCCCCTGCAGGTGGAAAGCCAGGGGCTCGAACCGGGATCCTTAGGCCAGTCCTAGTGCCTTTCTGGCTTATCTTACTTAACATGATTCCTTCCAGATTTATACAAGATGAGATGGAGAAAGTGAATTCACCATTCTTAATAGCTGAGTGGTATTCCATTGTGTATATATACAACTTTACTAGCCACTTATCTGTTGCTGGAAACCTGCATTGCTTCCAGGTTTGGGCTATTACAAATTGTGCTGTTATGAACATATGTACACACAGATCTTTTTGGATGAGTGTGTTTGTTTCCTTAGGATATATCCCCAGGAGAGAAATTGCCTGGTCCTGAGGTAGATCCATTTCTAGCCTTCTCCAAACTGCGGTCCACAGGGGTTAGACCAATCTACATTCCCACCAGCAGTGTATAAGTGTCCGTTTACCACCACCACCCTGAACATACACACACAACCTCTCTAATATTTGCTATTACTATTCTCCCTGATACATAGTATTCTCACAGGAGTGAAATGGTATCTCATCATTTGTTGTCTTAATTTGCATTTCTCTGATCATCAGTGACTTTGAGCATTATTTCATATGGCCCTTGGCCTTTAGGATCTCTTTGGTGACTATTCTGTCCATATAATCCTCTCTTTACTTTTGGATGTTTTGTTTATTTGGCTTTTTGTTTGTTTGTTTGTTTCTGCAGTTAGTGAGCTATTTGTACATTTTGGTTATTAAATTTTTATTTGATATGTGGCATAAAAACATCTCTCATTATGTAAAGAGTCTCTCTACTTGGGTGGTGGTTTCTTTTGTTGTATAGAGTTTTTCAATTTGATATAGTCCCATTGGTTAACTTTTGTTTTTGTTTTCTTTTCAAGTAGATTTGAGTCCTTGAAGATGGCTAGTTTTAAAACTAAGACCAGGGAGTCGGGCGGTGGCGCAGTGGGTTAAGGGCACGTGGCCCTAAGGGCAAGGACCAGCGTGAGGATCCCCATTAGAGTCCCCGGCTCCCCACCTGCAGGGGAGTCGCTTCACAGGCCGTGAAGCAGGTCTGCAGGTGTCTGTCTTTCTCTCCCCCTCTCTGTCTTCCCTCCTCGTTCCATTTCTCTCTGTCCTATCCAACAATGATGATGTCAGTAACAACAATAATAATAACCACAATAAAAAACAAGAGCAACAAAAGGGAAAATAAATAAATAAATAAATATTAAAAAAACTAAGACCAAGGAGCTGGGGGTTGGGGGTAAGATAGCATAATGGTTATGCAAAGAGACTCTCATGCACGAGGCTCTGAAGTCCTAGGTTCAGTCTCCTACATAGCCCTAAGCCAGAGCTGAGCAGTGTTCTAGTGTAAAACAAAGAAAAAAGCTTAGGTCAAGGGGCCAGGAGGTGGCGCACATGGTTGAGCACACATGTTTCAGTGTGCAAGGACCCAGGTTTGAGCCCCTGGCGGGGGAAAGCTTCACAAATGGTGAAGCAGTGCTGCAGGTCTCTCTCTGTCTCTCTCCCTCTTTATCACCCTCCTCCTTCTCAATTTCTGACTGTCTCTATCCAGCAAATAAAAATAAAATAATAATAATAAAAAGCTTAGGTCAAATTCTGTCATTGTTTTTCTCTAAGTAATTAAGGGGTTTTTGGTTTAACAACCAAATCCCTGATCCATTTGGAATGTGTGCTGAGATGAAATGGTTCAATTTCATTCTTTTGCATGAGGCCTGCAGGGTGCTGGTTAACTGTGGGCTGTTCAGGCCCAAGTCAATTTGTCTGTCAGAAGTAAATACTTGTCTTAAATTTCACTTAGTCCTTAAGCAACTATATTATTTAGGAGGTGTGGAGTTGTCCCTCCTGAAATTTAACCTCTGGGGTGGGGTCTGTTACTATGGAGGCTGAATCACAATATGACATTAACCATTGCAGTTTTCAGCAAAGTTGCAGAGGTCATTAGGAGTGTGGCTGTGCTAATGCCCTCCTGGTTTACAGCATATAGTTTCTTGCTCTTGTCTCATGGTTGTATATACAGGATTGTAATAAATGTGAGGTTCCAGGAGTTCAGTCAAACTCACTCTTCTATGAAATCTTTTCCGGATTGCAGTAGTTGTTGAATAGCAGGGGAATTGTCTCTTGGAAAGGGTGTCTCTAGGTCTTCACCACCTGAAGGATGACTTTTGGCCCTTTTCTGTGGAAGCTCATTTATCGGTGCGTCAGGCTTTTGTGCAAGTAGTTTTTATATTGCAGGAAGCTTTGCTCTCATTGTTGGAAGTGGTAAAGTATAGCTTCTCCCAATTTGGCATCTTGACCCCACTCCCCTAAAAATACTCATTTTAAAGCAAATACCTTACAATGCATTCTTAATTCCTTTATACATTGACATATTAATGATAAAATGTAAAAATTGTAGAATTTTATATTTATACTACTGATGATTACTTTCTTAGTTTTGGACCTTCCTGTAACAATCATTTAAATTGTTTTATTTTCTTTATAGGGAACTCTTAAATAGTTAACTATCTAAAGTGCAGTGACCTGAATCATAGAAGCAAAGAAAACAGCTAATTTAGAGATTTTAAATGGATAAACCCTATAAATGGATTATGGAAATTTTAACATAACAAATCAGCTCTAATCATGTAGTTAATGAACTTCCACAATTTAACTGTGAACTTTTCAAAGACTGGGTTATGTTTAGAGTCAAAGCTATCTATTTATAAGCCAAGGGTACATAAGCAGCAAGGAGGTGAAAGATTTATATGCCGAAAATTGTGAGTCACTATTGAAGGAAATGGAAAGATACACTGTATTCCTGGATTGAAAGAACCACAAATAAATTGAATACAATCTCTAGCAGTGTTCCCCCAAACTTCTTCATGGGAGTAAAAAGTAAGCTAAAAAAAAGTTTATCTGGAACCATAAAATACTTAGGAACACCAAATCAGTGGAGAGGAAAATAATAAGAATGAAATCATTATTCTTCCTGACCTCAAATTATACTACAGAGCTATTATAGTCAAAACTGCATAGTACTAGAACAAAAATATAAAAATAGACAGGTGAAATAGAACTGAGAACCTGGGAACAAATCCCCACACCTATGGACAACTAATATTTGATGGCAGGAAAGGGTATTAAATTAAGAAAGGAAAATCTTTCCAGCAAATAGTGCTGAACAAATTGGGTTGAAACACTCAGAAAAATGAAGCAAAACAACCACATTTGACCATACACAAAAGTGAGTTCAGTGACAAGAACATTAGATAAGACACCATCAAATATGTAGAGGAAAATATTGACAGAAAATGCCATGAAGTTTGTTTTAGAAAAAAAAAAATGTCTTTGAACAATCAAGTCCAATAGCAAGGAAAACAAAAATCAACCAATGGAAGTACATAAAAGTGCAACACTTACATCCATTAAAGGGAATCATCAGCAAAATAGACACACTACAGAGTGGAAGCAAATATTTACATACCAAGGGATAATGACCAAAACATATAAAGAACTCTCTATACTAAATCAATACAACCTGTATCACCTTAACATGTTTCATTTCACACTGTATCCAGATATATCAGGCATGGGATGTCAACCCTTCAGCTCCATTACTCTGGTGATACCTTTCCTCTCTCATAGGACTCCCCAGTTGATTTTGGGTGGCACAATTCTTAACAAAGCCACAGAACCTAGATATAGACCAGAGCCCATGAGATAGGGCATGTACAAGTATACATGTACACATGTACAAGTATCCACAAGTTAGGGGGAAATATATAACTTAAAGTAAGAGTGCACAATAGTTTGCAGTGACTCAATAAAGTGTAGCAAGCATGTAGAAAGATCCAAAAGAGATACCATAAAGTATCTAATCAAATAGTTTCTACTTAGACTTAGAAGCCCTCCTCACCTACTTCTTATTTTAATTCCTTCTATCACCCTACAGCTAAGCTTGTCAAAGTAAGGAATACAACACTGCTGGATAAGGGCAAGAGACTGACATTCTCTCATGGTGGCTCTCTTGGTCACTACCAGGCCACCCCATCCATCATCCAGGGTCCTAGTCAGGAAATCCTTGGATTCCCACATTTGATTTGATGAGTCTATACATCTAACAGATTCCTCTCTCCACCATCACTGTGCATCTCCATCAGGAACAGTATCTTGGGCCATCAATATAGAACAACAATGGTAGGGACTGCCCTACTCTCTGAAGGGAGGCTGAGTCAACTTACCTTTCCACTCGAGGAAGACTGGTCCTGAACTGAGTGCAGCCTAGTATGTTCCTAGATGTAACCATAGAATGTGAACTCTGACCTAAGGGATGCAGAGGTTACACAGGCTCCTGTACTGAAATATGGGCCCCAGATCAGATCAATGGGACCTACAGTTAACAATATGTATATGTTTTCCCATATTTTGGAGCTGATATCTTTCCTGATCCAGCTTTCTAGTCATTTCCAACTCTGCCACTATCTCCCCAGACAATACCTTTAGCCTACCTGCATATTGGCTTGAGTCAGGCTCAGGAAAAGTTAGTAAAGTCATGGGCACCTTGAAATATACCTCAAATAGATTTCCTAAATCCTTCCATCATGAAGAGCCCAATTCTCATCTGCTATATTCTTAACTATAGGTTCCTAATTATTAAAAAATTCATTCTGGTTTAGATCTTAATCCTTTTCAGTCAGGATGCATTGGATCGACCTTCTCGTGGTGCATCCCATGAGTACCCATTCATTGGGGAAACTGATGATCCTTCCTAGCCGACTGAATCCACATGGATCCCAGTCACTTTCAAAGCCAGCAACAAGCAGCTCCTGACAGCTTTCAACCTGACTCTGTTGACTGGCTACGGAAGAAGGGCAAACGCTAGAAGAAGAAGAAGTCACCAAGGTGCAGATGCCACTATGATGCCAACCTGTATTCCCTGGGCAGATGACCTCACCAATGTAACCTCCATCCCCAGAGCCCTACCCCACTAGGGGAAGAGAGAAATAGGTTGGGAGTATGGATCGACCTGCCAACATCCATGTCCAGTGGAGAAGCAATTACAGAAGCCAGACCTCCCACTTTCTGCACCCCATAATGATCTTGGGTCCATGCTCCTAGAAGGATAAAGAATAAGGAAGTTTCCAATGAAGGGAATGGGATGGCACACTAGTGGTGGGAATTGTGTAGAACTGTACCCCTGTTATCCTATTGTCTTGTCAATCATTATTAAATCAACAACAACAAAAAGAAAAACAAAGAACTCACAAAATTTAGGTCAGGAAAAACAAACAATGTCATTAAAAATGGAGAGAGAACATGAATAAAGGAGACTGCTCAATAAAGGAGATGTCTAGGTGGCCAACAGATAGATGAAAAAAGAAAAGTCTCAGTATCACTGATCTCACTCAATATCACCTGTGAGAATGTCATACATTAGAAAGGAAAGAAACAAATGCTAGCAAATATGTAGGGGGAAAATAACACTTTTACACTGTTGATAGGAATATAAATTGATTCAATCCCTGTTGTAAAAATTCTGAAGATTCCTCAGAATACTAGGTATAGACTGACTCTATAATATGACAGTTCCTCTCCAAGGAATCTATTCAAAAGTACTTTGTACTTGTGTTCCTAGCAGCACTTTTTTTTTTTTGTAAAATTTCAAACATGGAGGCATTCCATATGCCTGATCATCGATGAGTAGCAAAAATTAGCTGTGATATAGATCTGTTGTTGAAAATGAAAAAAAAAAAAGTTTTCTTTTACTCCTCTTGAATCTCAAAGGACTAATAAAAGTGAGATGAGCCTAAAAGAGCAGAGCACTGGAAAATTTTAACTTTGAGGTAGAGCTTAATAAACATGGGCTTTGCACCTTGTTGTGTGCACATGTCACCATGATCAGGGACCTAGCTTTAGCCCAGTGCTTCACCTTCTAGGAGGACAGTTCATGAATCATAAAGCAGGTCTGCAGTGTCTATCTTCTCCACTGTCTCCTCCCTCTCAATTTCTATATGTCTTATCAAATAAAACAGAAAAGAAAAATAAAAAATGGCTGCTGGGAGTGGTGTATTCCTGCTGCTGAACTGAGCCCCAGCGATAACCCTGGTGCCAATAAAATAATAATAATAATCAAGGCTAGAAAGGGAAAACACAGGTGAAACTTGGACTGTATGTGATTCATAGCATTAAAGCAAAGGACTCTAGGCATGGAGGATGTGAACGAGAGGAAGTAGACAGGGTGCTGGGGTCTTGATGCATGGTAGTTGAAAAGGAACTTAATTGAGGAGGGAGGGAGTAGTGAGTGTTTTGCACTTAAGATAGGGAGATGAAAACTTAACACCTCTGTATCATTAAATATACCATTAGCCATTATTCCCCAAATAAGATTGTTCAGAAAAGAACCAAGTTCTTCATAATTTTTTTAAAACTTCAGACATTTCCTTTAAATTTAATTTGCAACACATGTCTAGCAACCAAGTTTGAACTAGCCTACTTCATTTACTTCTTTATAAGAACTTGACTTCCTGCCATAACTTATAAAAGGCAGAGCTTTGTACAATATGATTTATTTTTCCTTTCTCTTTTATGAGCCATACATAAAGTAGTTAATAAATAGCTGTGGAATCAAACTAGGTTGTGTCTCGGAAAAACCACTATTTTTCAACATGATTAGTACAGAGAACATATGGAGCATGAACCCTACCGTAAAAATTGTTATCTCTTTCTCATCATTACCTGTAGAATCATTTCATCATGGTTTAAATTCTTTATGTTATAGGTTGGCTTAGAACTGGAATAAATGAAAATGTGACAAATGGCCAATTATTGGTCATTAACTATCATGATTAGGGAACCTGCCTCTCAGAGTGAGGGTCAGCATTAAGAATTGAAACCATCCCTTAGAATATCCCCTTGATAGGAGTGAAACTGTTCATTATCTGATCATTAGGGCCCAAGCCAAATAAAACATATCTTTCCCTATCCAAGTCCTAATTGTTCATTTAGTCACTGGCTTAAATGGGAAACAATGAAGAAAAAAAAAAAAGGAAAGAAAAAAAGAATCAAGCAGCTAAGTGATTTTGCTATTTTCAGGTCCCCATTTTTTTCTGCAAGATGATATGCAAATCTACTAAATGAGCTCAAAGAAGCTGTTGAGCATAAATTTGAGATATTGTGTGTGTGGTAGCCAACCACATATAAGAACTGGCTTGGTATAACAGTGTAGTAATAATCACTGTGCTCTCTACTAAAATAATGAGTACTAAAGAATCAATCTTAACTTGTTTTAAAAATGCATTTAAATTTAAACCAACATAAGACAGGGCAAACCTTTGGGGTTACTCCTGTCTCTCCTTGCTCAATCTCTCTGTAGAGAGAGAGACTGACAGGATAAGCACGCTCCTCAGGTCAAGTCTGCCAGGCTCTACCACATCCTCACAATTTCCTGACAAGGAGGGAAAGGAAAAAATGACCACCAACTATCAAATTATTATAGGTTCAATGCCCAAGTGATAACCCTGGTCACACACACACACACACACACACACACACACACACACACACCCCAAACAACAACAAAAAAAACAATAATAAATAAATAAATAAAAATGAATAGGAAGAGAAAACACAAGTAGAACCTGAACTGGAATTGGCATGTTGCACCAAAATAAAAAACTCTGGGGTGGGTTGGTGGGAGGGTACAGGTCAAAAAGGATGACAGAGGACCTAGTGGGGGTTGTAGTGTTATATGGAAAACTGATAAAGGTGATGCATGTACAAACTATTGTATTTACTGTCGAATGTAAAACATTAATTCCCCAATAAATAAATTAAAAATAAATGAATAGGGAGAAATGGTTCAGAAGTTCCCAAGCATAAAGCCAAAATCGGGGGTCGGGTGGTATCTCACCTGGTTGAGCGCACGTGCTGCAGTGCACAAGGACCCAGGTTCAAGCCCTCAGTGCCCACCTGCAGGGGGAAAGCTTCATAAGTGCTGAAGCAGTGCTGCAGGTGTCTCTCTGTCTCTCACCCTCTCTACCCCTCCCTTGCCTCTTGATTTCTGACTGTCTCTATCCAATAACTAAAAATAATAAAAAAATTTTTTAAAAAGTTAAAGCTAAAACAAAATTCACAAACACAGACTGATATAATCACAACAGGCTACTCCTGTAAAAAAGGTTCAAGACTTACTTTAATCTTGTGCTGGCATAACCATATATACTTACAATTTTTGAACAAGAAAAATCTGCATTTTTATCTGGTAAAGAACCCATAAATTATGCATCAGTCATTCAAGGGACTTTCCTTTGAAGGTATCCTCCTGCAGCATGTATGTACCCTCCTGCCAAGCTCCTTTACAGTCATATTAGGATAATAAACTCACTGCATGCTGCTTTTGATGTGAATCCATTCTCCAGAGTTGGCAAACTCTTAATAAAAAGGGAATTGTCATAGGCCATAAGGATCAAGGATGGAGAAATAAGAACAAAATGAATCACTATGAAAGTATCTTGCTATTTTAACTACAAATCCCCCCTCACCTGTAAATGATGAATGAACCTACTTCTCCAACTACCCCAGGGTACACTCAGTAGGTGAGAGCATTTTTCAAATATTATTTTCTAGTTAAACAAAAAGCTTCCCGGACACAACTCTTATGCCAGAGCTTCACTGATCAAACTTTTAAACTGATAACAACAACAACCATAATAATAATAAGACAGACCAGGTAACTCAGAGAGGGGAAAGGGAGATGTCAGAGGAATTGGGTAGGAGACCTAGTACTCCATGGTGAAGGATTACGGGTTGTTTTTTTTCCAGTGATTTAATAATGATTAACACAATTGTAAAATGACAGAGGTACAATTCCATATAATTCCCACCACCAGAGTTCCATATCCAGAATGGCTATTTGATAGAGAGTGAAGTGTACTGACATCTACATTGGGGAAATGTAGAAACACACTCCTATGACAATGAAAACTCTGTCAATCAATATGTTCTCAGTAAAGTTGTATTGAAGCTGTGAAAAATGAGATGGAAATGTACATTGTTGTCATCACAAAAGCTTTTAGTCGAAAAGGGAACCTAATGGATTTAGTTTTACTCCTCTTTTTGTTACAATTTGTACCAATTGCAAAATAACTGGTTATGGCAGAAAAGGTATCCCTGTTTTAAGATGGCAGGCCAGAAAAGGTGATTTTAAGAAAAAGTCTATTTTTCTCATCCAGAGATGTAACACAAATATGTTTTCTTATAAACAGTGTTAGGGAAAGAGCAGGGTTTTGTCTGTTTGTTTGTTTTCTAAGTAACTGCTTTTCTCCTTTTATAGAAATGTTGCTTCTCATGGTGTGGAAAGCAAATGATTGTCTCTTCCAACAGGAACTAGCATCAATTTGATAGTTTCTTTCAAAATGAATGATTCATAGTATTTATCTCTGAGCAGACTAGTTTAGCTAAGTAATCCATTTTCACTGCATACTTCAAATTATCTGCTGATGTGCCTACTGTGTTTCAATAGTCATGAAAACAGTAATCCAAATTGCAGTATGGGTTGTCAGAAGTTGAGTGACCTTTGTTGAAATACTTTAAAAACTTAATAAGCAGATATTCTGTTGTGTTAACTGCTGTCACTGCCATCTTTCTGATAGAACATGACCTTCATTCAAGAATGTAGAACTCAATGATGAACCATGAGTGAGAAATGACCTATTCATCTGTAGTAACTTTTTTGTATATTATCTAACCTTTCACATTGTTTAAAGGATCACCTGAATACCATTTTATTAAGTGCTCTTTTAAAAAGAGGATTAGAAACACATGAATTTTATGATTTGTTTAAACTTGTAAGATCTATTTATACAGAAGCTGGAGAGTTGGGTACTGGGTACAGTAAGTGCTTGATTTGCACACAACTCAGGTTGGAGCTCTAGTATTGTGATATCTCTCCTTCCCTTTCTCTTTCACTCTCCTCCTATCATTATATAAATAAAAATTAGAGACCTGAAAGCAGTTAAATCATGTATTGGTTGGCCTTGGATTCAAAAATATGGATAAAAGGATGTATTTATGTGTTTATTTTCATGAGAGAGAGAGAGAGAAACTAGAGAGTCATAAGCCATTAGTCATATCTGGCACTATGATGAAATCTTTGACTTCTCAAAAACATGCTTTACAACAAAGCATGTTCTCTACCCACTGAGACTCATGTTATTTTATACATTTAAAGCAAAGGTAAAGACAAAAAAGCTAAGCATGTTTTCCCAAGCAATAGAAATAGAGCATGGATATAAAGAGAAATCCAAATTGGAACCTTTAATACATATAATTATAAATAAAAATATGTTAACCTTAAGATATATATATGGCGTGTGTGTGTGTGTGTGTGTGTGTGTGTCCATCTGATTGCTAGTAGGAATTGGGGAGCTTCAGTCCTCATGCATGATGGTAGGACAGGACCTAAATTATAGGTGATAATGCTTTGAAGACACCTATCATAGAGACAAGAGAAATTTTACACGTCTGTCAACAACTGTACTGTAAGATATTAATCTCCACAATAAAATGGTTTAGGGTGGAGGAAAAAATAAAATACATATCAAGAGTATTAGGGCATGCTAAAAAGAAGAAAGAAATAGTAAAGCTGAAATTTCCTAAACAACATTTTGCTAATTTAGCATTTACATAATAGTCTTCAGGTACTCATAGTAGAGGTTTGATGGCCTCATAATAATTAGGATCTTCAGAAAATTTCACACATCATTTCTGTCCTCCTCAAGACAATATGACAGCATATGGGAACATTCAAGCCTGTGTATAATGGAAGTGTTGATAATGTGCTTGAGGCAGACACAGTTCACACTTAAGCAAACTACACTTAAGCAAACTAAGAAATAGGTTCAACCCCATGTCTGGTGCTGACTATTCCTTGGGGAACATGTAAATAAAAAAGAGCCGTACTCTGTAAAAGTTCTTTAATGTTTAATCATTATAGCACTTCATTTCATAATGTATTAATAACCATATAAGTTTAATCTCCATTTGAAGAAAAAATTTAACAAGTTCTGTTTTGTGGGAGAGAAACTGCAAAACCAAAGTGCTATTTTAAGTTTTTCTGCCTTTATCTTTCAAAAAAAAGTCCTTACTGTAGTTAGAGGATTGAGCATATGAAAAAAATAATTCTAAAACTTTATTTAAACAATGGTTTGATAGCAATATTGACACTTACTCCAAAATATTATCTAATCCAGAAACTATATCATGAAGGAGACTGGTGAGTCAAGACTGAAGTTTTAAAACAAGTAGAACTTATAACTTCAACAACTTTGGCAAATAAAATTAAGAGTTTCTCACTGGCAGTGAGGTGACTTGAAACTGCATGAAAGGAAGAGTTAAGAGTATAAATTGCCCATGGAGAAATAGTATTTCACAAATTTGAACTCTAATTCAAATTTGAATTTTAGTTCATACAACTAAAAATTCTAAAGAATAGTTTATACTGTACTCTATCTAAGATATAAGAAGACTTAATTTCACATTAATTTGTTCTAAGGCTCTCTCTCTATCTCTCCATCTCTCTCTCTCTCTCTCTCTCTCCCTCTGTGTGTGTGTGTGTGTGTGTGTGTGTGTGTGTGTGTATCCCTTCACCCTCTTTCTTTTGTAGAAAAACTAAACTAAGGTAATTAGGTTTTCAGTTGTAATTAGTAATTATGACTGAAAAGATTCTAATAAGACATATATAGTGCTCAATGGTACAACCTTTTTTAATATCTCAGAGTCCCCTGGTAGTGTTTAAATGTGAAAGCTCATCCCTTTTTCAAATTTTAACCATAACCAACTATTAATATTTAAAGATACTGAAAACATGTAAGCAAGGAAAGTATTTTTTTATTATGTTGACACTTATTTATTTATTTTAAAGAATTTACTTATTTATTCATGAGAAAGATAGGGGAGAAAGAACCAAACATCACTCTTGTATATGTGCTTCTGGGGACGGAACTCAGGACCTCATGGTTGAGAATCCAATGCTTTATCCACTGTGCCACCTCCCTGACCACCAAAGTATTTTTTTTATATTTATTTATTTTCCCATTTGTTGCCTTTTGTTGTTGTTGTTGCTGTAGTTATTATTGTTGTTGTTATTGATGTCATCATTGTTAGGACAGAGAGAAACGGAGAGAGGAGGGGAAGACAGAGAGGGGGAGAGAAAGACAGACACCTGCAGACCTGCTTCACCGCCTGTGAAGCGACTCCCCTGTAGGTGGGAAGTAAGGAAAGTATTTTATGAACACAAGCATTGCTCAAGTGAAGAAGGATCAGATTGCTCATGACTACTGGTTTATTTGTAAGATCTGAAGAGAAAAGAGATTCCATCTAAAGAGCAAGAAAAGATCATACATTGATACATGACAGAGGAGAGAGAATTTACTCATTATTGTGTTACTTTGCCACACCGATTTCAATCTACATTTGCATTTTCATGTCTACTTTCCAATTCCTGGAGTCTAAGATTTGTTTTAAAAGAGGAGTGTATGCATATATAATCACTTGAGTTTTCTTCTCAGTACTAATTAAGATTATTTTCCATAAGGCAATCGTGATATTCATTCATAAACAAGATTAATTTAACTTTTCCCTTCTAGACAAAAATAGAAATTGATGAACAAGATGTACATTCTCTACTCTCATGAATTCACAGTTTAGATAGAAAGATATCTATTTTTGTTGATTTATTTTATAAGCAAAATTTATGTCTTAAAATGAATCAAATAATATTTATTCCACAATCTGGCTAGAAAAAAATGAACATTTGTATTTTTGAATATGAAAAAATATAAAAATAATTATGACTGTAACAAGTGTCAAAGTTATTGGATAAAAATATCCAAATGAATGAAATTGAGTAATCCTAAGGGCAATGCATTGGGAAGAGTTGTTCTAAGACTAAAGATATCTTTCAGATCTTTCTGACATGAGTAGTTAGTTATATGTCAAGGAGTTTATGCTAAGCATTCTTGTCACCATGATACATTTTTGATGACTTATTTAGATGTCTACATACCTACATCACAGTCAGCCAAACATTGTATCAAAAATGCCTTGAAATTAAAGCAACAAAGTACAGTCTAAGGATCATTATCAAAATCAAATGGCTAGCAAAAATTTAAAAAGCTTCTACAAAAGCCTTTAAAGAAAAGTTAGTTACCTTAGGTCATCTGTCTTAAGATTCTTTCTCTTCAGAGCCAGATGGTAGTACACCTGGTTGAGTACTCACATTCTCAATGCACAAACTTCTGGATTCAAGTCCCTGGTCAGCATTTGTAAAGCAGGGAAACAGCTTCACAAAGAATGAAGTAGTGTTGTAGGTCTCTCTCTATTTCTCTCTTTCTTTTTCTTCCTTTATATCCCCTATCTCCTCAATTTCTCTGTCTCTATACAAAATAAGTAAATATTTTTTAAATGATTCTTTCCCTTAAAATGTTTCTTATGTCACTACTTTTGTATTACATGTCCTATAATATGCATACAGCTGTCATATTATGATGCTATCACTGCATTCCAATTTGTTCTTTTGCTTCCTCAGGTAGAATTACCTTTCTGTACTTAAAAAAATAATAACTATATATTACATCTGTGTATGTGCATATATATATATGTATATATATATATAATATGGGGTGTCAAATTTCATACCAAGATAATATTCACAATTCATATAGTACATATTATTGGGATAAATGCCATGAAACATTACTTTCTTGATATAAAATTTGACACCTCCATATGTTTTCCTATTTCTTTCTTGATGGTTTGGGTTGGCACATTACTGTTCTGTCTGCCTCTATCTAGGGCATTTTCGTATTCTTTTCTGCACAGATAATTGATACAATGTTCCAGGTGACTGGGTATTTTGCCATCCTTAAACACATAATTTCCTCCCACTGGTCTTCCTTGTGCCAAGTAGACTTAAGCACATTCAATACATTAAAGCACAAAAATAGAACAACAATAGCTTATTCCTTCAACTGTTGTCTATCTGAGAAGGTTTTTATGCCTCCATCTAGTCTGAAAGACTAGCAGGATACAGTAGTCTTGGTTGAAAGCCTTTCTCAATGAGCAGTCAATGGATATCTTGCCATTCTCTTCTTGCCTGTAGTGTTTGCATTTATAGTTTCCAGGAAGGAAGTGGTAGGGTGGAAAACAGGATGTGACTAGGAGAGGGGGCAGAGTGAAAAGAGAGTGCAAACCAGTGGGGATTAAAAGGTGGAAAACAGGGTGTGACTAAGAGAGGGGGCAGAGCAAAAAGAGAGTGCAAACCAGTGGGAATTAAACCAGTGCCCTGCAGACAGGGTGGGTCTCAGACAAAACAATGATTGTGTAAATAGACCAACAAACTATCACCAAGCCTGCCCTGAAAGAAGTTGAAAAGTCTCCTATAAACAGAACATCATATGGCATATATCAGAACTCTCTAAAAATCTATAATAATGGCATTAAAGTTTCTTCTATCTATATCAATAAATGTCAATGTCCTGAATTCACCCATTAAAAGGCAGAGAATAGGAAGATGGGTCAGAAAATACAACCTAACCATATATTGCCTGCGGGAGTCCCACCTAACTCAACAAGACAAACACAGACTCAAAGTGAAATGATGTAAAACTATCATACAAGCCATTGGACCACACACACACACACACACACACACACACACACACACACACAGAGAGAGAGAGAGAGAGAGAGAGCGAGCAGGAATAGCTGTGCTCATATCTGACATGATAGACATTAAAATAAATAAAATTTAAAAAGATAGGGGTAGGCATTACTTAGTGCTCCAAGGGTCAATCAATCAAGAGAACTTAATGATTATCAACTTCTATGCACCCAAGGAGAGGCCATCTAAATACATCAGACATCTACTGAAAGAGCTACAGCAATATATTAACAACAGCACAGTAATAGTAAGGTACTTCAACACCCCACTCTCTCAACTTGACAGATCATCCAGTCAGAAAATCAATAAAGAAACAAGGGAGCTTAAGAAAGAGATAGGTAAACTAGAAGTATTGGACATTTTCAGAGTAAAAATGGTGATTTCACCATTTTCAGCCCATCTCGGATGGAGCTTGAAGAAATCATGTTAAGTGAATTAAGTCAGAGACAGAAGGATGAATATGGAATGATCTCATTCACAAGCACAAGTTAAAAAACAAGATCAGAAGAGAAAACACTAAGCAGAACTTGGACTGGAGTTGGTGTATTGAACCAAAGTAAAAGACTCTGGGGTGGGTGTGTGGGTTGGGGGAGAATTTAGGTCCTGAAACAGGATGGCAGAGGACCTAGTGGGGGTTGTATGTTGTGTGGAAAAATTAGAAATGTTATGCATGTACAAAAAAAAAGGACAGAACCTGATAGCAGTTTGCAGTAAAACCAGGGATAATTGTTATGCGAAAGAATTTTCATTCCAGAGACTCCTAGTTTAATCCCTGAACCCCTTGCAATAAACCAGAGCTGTGCAGTGTTCTATTTAAAAGAAAAGAAAAAAAAGTAGAACACATAATTCATTTTCTCTTTTTGTCTGTTTTTTAATTTCTTTATTGGGTGATTAATGGTTTACAATTGACAGTATAAAACAGTAGTTTGTACATGCATAGCATTTCCCAGTTTCCACATAACAATACTTCCCCCACTAGGTCCTCCTCTGCCATCATGTTCCAGGACTTGAACCCCCCTCCCGAACCCCAATCTTTTGCTTTGGTGCCAGACACCAACTCCAGTCCAAGTTCTGCTATGTGTTTTCCTTTCTGATCTTGTTTTTCAACTCTTAGGACATGCAATTTGTGTTTCCTTCTTTGTTCATGATATCATATAGTTCATAGTAAGATTTTCTTTCATAAAACGAACAACTTTCACTCAAGTTTCTAGTTTAAAGCCTATGACTCAGAAAATATCCAGCTGCAACTTCACTGTTAGTTTAATGCTACTCAGCATAGCACTAAAATAAGATATGAATCCACAACATTCAGAAAATGTCCAAAATTCTTAGATAATCTACATACAATTTTTGGTGTGTATCCAATCTAAAGAATGAAAGCAAATAAGCAGTGGATATTACAAATCCTAAATGCTAATGATTTATATTACATTGTGATAACCACGAGGCTTTAGAATGACCATATTCACCCATTAGGACAGTAACATGACCTGAAAAATGTTGCTAACATAGCTTTTGCCATCCTAAATATGCCATTTGTTCCCCAAGTACTCAACTTTCTCACTAGCATTCTGCCCTGCCATATCGTGTATCGTGAATCGCCCTCTGTGGCAGATGTGATAGCAGCTTTTTATTCTTGCTTTTCTTTCTGTCATATTCCTGGAAGTGACAACCCCTTTGCCTCTCCCTCGTTGATAGGTGGCTCTATAGACCTGTCACATCTCATGCAAGTATTTTCTTTGTTGAAAGAACTTGGGACTCCATCCATGGTGTTCCAGCAATAGCAATGTTGGCTGCAAAAAGCAGCAGGAACACGGGTCTGCCCTCTGAGAGCCTTTCCGCCAAAGAGCAGGCAGCAGCAGTGAGGGTTGTGGGCCAGGGACCTGGCCAGCCAACAGAAGTTTCTGCCCAACCTGAGCTGAAATTTCCAATGAGACTCAATCCTAGAGAGGTCACCTGGGAATCAGAAATAATGGTTACAAAATAGCATCTGTGAGGTTCTATTTTAATTTGCTTGATGTAAATAATGTGGCTAAAATCTGCTTATGGGGCTGATGGGATAGCCTGCCTGCTTTATGATGGATATGATCCAGATATAAGCCTGGGCCCTCATGGCACTAGCAGAAGCATTGGTGTTAGGGAGTCAGGCGACAGCGCAGAGGGTTAAGTGCACGTGGCACAAAGTGTAAGGACCTGCATAAGGATCCTGGTTGGAGCTTCCCCCCTACCCCCGCACCCCACCTGCAGGGGAGTCGCTTCACAGGTGAAGCAGGTCTGCAGGTGTCTTTCTCCCCTCCTCTGTCTTCCCCTCCTCTCTCCATTTCTCTCTGTCCTGTCCAACAATGATGACATCAAATAACAACAACAACAATAAAACAACAAGAAAAAAGAAAAAACTAATTATGATATTTACATATGCTTGGTTTGGAAAATATAGAGACATTTACAAATACTTTCAAATAAACTTTATTTTTTCATGCATTATTATTGTTCATTAATTCTAAACCTCACTAGTTGGTTTCAGAGCAGTTTTTTGAAAACATACGTGAAATAGTATTTATTACAGTGACTTATGTATCATTTTAGGATAAAGTGATCTTACCGTTGCATGCAGGGACCTTTTCCTTTCTCCTTTTCTCTTGCTATCTCTTCCCTAGAATGGAGAAATCTCCAGTGATTTTTTTTTTGTCATTGTTTTTCCAAGCTTTATTTACTAAACTGCTGTAAGATCATAGAAATCATTCTCTACCTGCAAGGTGATACCATATTCATCTACCTACTCTTTACTGGGTTATGACCCTGATGACATATATACATCTGTTAAATTATAATGTCGCATACCTGGAATTTAAGTCATGCTATGAAGCAATGTTGCCACAATAAAAATTTATTTTGAAAAATTTTTTCAGAGTCATTCTCTCCAGGAATCTTGCTGGCCTGTGATCTTTAACATTTATCTTGTTCTTGGGTTCTCTTAGCTGCAAGATATACAGAACACTTGTAGAATGTTCACACTGAAAGCGTAAACCCTAGTATGGCATTAACTTCTCCATGTGCTAACTCACTGCTCATTGACCTGTTACAGCCTCGGAAGTGCAAACTGAGAACAGAAAGGGTCTCATACAACATTGTTATCACAGTAACTAGCAGCAACTCAATGAATTCTGGTTACATTGATGGGTGTATGATCATGAGAAAAAAAAGTTCACCAACAACTGATTTGTCTTTTAAGAATAACCTATCTGGGAAATGTTATGCATGTACAAACTATTGTATTTACTGTTGAATGTAAAACATTAATTCCCAAACAAGGAAATTTTTTTAAAAAAGAAGAATCTACCTGGAGAAAATTTTGGATAGTCATTTTTGTAAAATATATTTTAAAAAGTAATTTTTGTTGAAAGCAATTTTCTGTTTAAGTAATGATTAATGTCAGGGATCCTTAAAATAGAAAGTACTTCCAGTGCATTTAAGGGTTAAAAATGATTAAATACTTGACAGAGCAACTAAAAGGTATACAGGGAGAATTAAGAGAATAATTCAACACGTATTAAAGATAAACCAATGAAAAGAACATGCAAATAACAATAAAATGCTTTAATCAAGGAAAGTATGATTCGATCTACATGTTTCATTTGTACACATTTTAGAAAAAATTTCATTCTGTAAGAAAAAGATGAGTCAGGAGTCGGGTGGTAAAGCAGAGTGTTAAGCGCAGGTGGCACAAAGCGCAAGGACCAGCATAAGGATCCCGGTTCGAGCCCCCAGCTCCCAACTTACAGGGGAGTCGCTTCAAGAGCAGTGAAGCAGGTCTGCAGGTGTCTATCTTCCTCTCCCCCTCTCTGTCTTCCCCTCCTCTCTTCATTTCTATCTGTCCTATACAGCAACAATGACATCAATCATAACTACAACAATAAAAAAGGGCAACAAAAGGGAATAAATAATAAATAAATATTTTTAAAAATTTTAAAAAACAAAGATGAGTCAGTATCTATCTAGTTCCCCAGAAGAAGTTTTTCAAGTCTACTCCTAGAGATAGATTTCATGGTATATTACTTTTTCTCTTGTGCATATTGATTACAAAAAAAAAAAGATCTGTGTGTATGTGTATGTGCACGTCTGTGTATGTTTGTGCCAATTTTCAGGTAAGACTGTAAAGTTTTTAAGATACTGATTCACATCTACTTATATTTTTCTCACCAAGAGTTACTGTTTATCTGGTACATGTCAGCTATTGTATGTTCATTTGAACTGAAATCTGCATTGGAATCCAATTGTTGTGTTTATTATGTCACATCTGGTAGATAGTAAATTTCTCTCTTCAAAAGGCATGCTTCTAAATATGATATTTACTTTGTATCTCAAAGTCAAGAAAAGTGTGGTATACCTAATATACCTCAAATTTACATATTTATGACTATATATATATATATTTAGTGTGTGTGTGAGTGAGTGTGTGTATGTATGTAACTTTTTTGTCACCAGGATTATCACTGGGGCTTGTGCTAGCACTACAAATCCACTGTTCCAGGCAGCCATTTATTCTTTTTTTTTCCCTTTCTATTTTATTATTTGATAGGACAGAGAGAAATTGAGAGGCAAGTGGGAGACAGAGAAGGAGAGAAAAAGATAGTCACATGAAGACCTGCTTCACCACTCATGAAGACTTCCTCCTGCAGGAGGAAAACAGAGGCTCAAACCCAGGTCCTTGAACACGGTGACATGTGCACTCAACTGGGCTCACCATCCCCTACCATACACACACACACACACACACACACACACAAACATACACACACAAACACATACACACACACACACACACACAAACACACATTTGTTTGTTCTTCAACCTCTACAAACAAAACCTGACAACTAACTTCATTACTTGCAATCAAGTCATCAGATCCTGATGACTATGAAGATTGGAATTATCCCTTTAAAATCTAATTAATGATCTTCATATATAATATACATTTTACATTTAAGTCTAGAGTTCCAGACACTAAGATAAATAGTGTTATGTTTATAACTAACTGTTACCTTCCTAATTGAAAAGCTAAATATAATATAAAATATCACCTGTTAAATGCAATAGCTGAAAACAGAGAAAAAATATATTTATTCATTGTGGCTACCTCAGGGTATCAAACCATCTCTCAACCATTTCAGATTCCTACTTAGAAGACTGAGGATGATAACATTCTGATTTTTTTTTTTTGCTTAAATCTTTCATAGATACAACATCTGTCAAACAGTCAACATGCCTGACCCAGTTGTACTGAATAAGCCCTACAGATTATTTGTCAAACACATTCGGTAACTCAATATTTGTTTCTTTATTTTAAAATTTAATTGGTATGCAAATAGGGCAACAAAAAAGCATTTGTACAGGATACAGTTGTCACTTCAGATTCTGGGAATGCTAATTATCATCCTTACAGATGTTTTCTTTTCTTTCTTTTTTTCTAACTTAACATCTGCCAATCCTACCTAAACCCCAGGAAGTCCACAAACCTGTGCAAACTTCCTCTCGGGGTGGAGCTTCTTCTCTGTTATCTGTTCCATGCACACTAATTTTGTGCATCTGAGGCCTCTGTACGCCAGAATTACGCCTGCTTCCTAACACTTCTGCCTCCAGAGCTTTAGGTTTGAAATTAAACAGACACAAAGCCAATTTATCATAGGATGACATGTGTCATGTTTATGGTATTACCAGAGGAACCCTGGTAGGCACTGTATTTATACTTTTATTGTCAGCATGGACCTAGACAACACAGTACAGAGAGGCTATTATATTTTTAATAATATGATGTATACTTTAAAAATACAACATTAAATACCATTGCCTTCAAAATGTGGTGCTAGATCATTCTGCTTAAGGCCAAAATTTCTTTGTCAAACAATCATCTGTCATTCAAGAATACATTCTATTTAAATGAGAGTAAAAAACAAAAGCATTGCAACATGTTCTCTCAATGAAAAAGATAACACTATTCAAACTAACGATTTATCTCATGTAGCTGTCTCATTTTCACATAAATTCTAATCTTTTTTCATGACAGTTTTATCTTGACTACAATATAAATTCACATCATGCAGTATTTTCAACAAATATAAATATCCAAGAGCAACCTCATTCCATCTTCTGCTCACTAATATATGTACTTTTAACATCCTAATGATGCATTTCTTACTGTGTTTCTAGATCAAACATAAAGCAGAGATAGAAAGAGATAGAAATATTTCAAGCATAAAACTAATAGCCAGAAGGAAATGCTTTTTGTTTGAACCAAGTTTAATAATTATATATATATATGAAAATAAAAGAAAATCAAACTTAAGTCAAAGCTTAGAACTGTGAAACTGATCAGACAGTAACAGCTTAATGCCACTACAAAGATCAACTTTTTATCAAGAACAAACAAATTTTTCATGCCAACCTGGCATCTAGTTGCTCATTTCATCGTGGAATTAATATTGACTTCTAGCATTTCTCCAGTTTTTTGTTTTTTGTTTGTTTTTGCCTCCAGGGTTATCGCTGTGGCCCAGTGCCTGCACTATGAATTCACTTCCTGCAGGTCTTTTTTGTTTTTTTATTTTTTTTTCCCATTTTTGTTGTTGGTGGATAGGACAGAGAGAAATTGAGAGAGGAGGGAGAGATAGAATGAAAGGGAAAAGACACCTGCAGCCCTGCTTCACCACTCTTGAAGCTTTCCTCCTACAAATGGGGACCAAGGGCTGGAATCTGGGTCCTTACGCACAGTAATGTGTGCGCTTAACCCAGTGCGCCACTGCCCAGCCCCCTCTCCAGCTGTTTTATTTTATTTTATTTTATTTTATTATTTTATTTTATTATTTTATTTTATTTTTGCCTCCAGGGCTATTGCTGGGGCTCAGTGCCTGTACCACGAATCCTCTGGTCCTGGAGGCTATTTTTTTTTCCCATTTTGTTGCCCTGCTTGTTTTATCATTGTTGTGGGTATTATTCTTGTTGTTATTGATGTAGCTGTTGTTGTTGCATAAGACAGAGAAATGGAACGAGGAGGGGAAGACAGAGAAGAGGCGAGAAAGATAGACACCTGCCGACCTGCTTCACCGCTTGTGAAGCGACACCCCAACAGGTGGTGATCCCGGCTGGAACCTGGACCCTGATGCCTGTCCTTGAGCGTTGCGCCACGTGCACTTAACCCGCTGTGCTACCGCAGGACGCCCTCTCCAGCTATTTTTTTTTAACATTTGTGTAAATACACTCCTCAAACCAAAGATTAAATAAGACCTAAGTGCTCACACTTTTAAGAGTTTATTAACATGTAACAATAAGTTAAGAAGAATAAATATTCAAAACTCAGGGTAGCATATATACATGCATAGTACAAACCTAGCTTATGAATTAAGTATGCATGCCAATCAAATCTTATAATGGGTTCACTAAGCTGGGCACAAGTTTTTATTTAGCAATGCCACTCAAGGACTATTTTACTAATATTAATTAATTATAAAGACTATTGGTAAGAGTCAAGATAATAGTTCATTCAAAATGATAGCTGATGGTGTTCAATGAAAGGAAAATTTACAAATATTTGTTCAAGGTTAGACTAAACCAATTACAATGATTGAAGGACCCAAGTGTCCATAAAAGCCGTGTGCTGTACCCACTCTGGAACCTGAAAGGAAGAGACCAGTCTTGCCAGAACTGTCTGTGAAGGTTGCCAAACAAGAGAAGTGACTAGTGAAATACCTCAGCCATGTCCAATTTATCAGTCGGACACTGAAGATAGAGATGGATCAAAGAACCCAACTATTTTCTCCCCACCTTTCAGAATTCCAAACTGAATTCGATCACTAAAATGCCTCTGAAATTCTGTCAAGATGTCTATGCGACATCTGTAGGGATAAGTGAAAAAATATAAATATATATTTTTTTCTTTGCTACAGCGTTTATCACACTACTGAATGATATGAGTTTAGGGAATCATTGTGAAGTGAATGTCCTGCGGTTTGTCCTCTGAGATTCACATGAATGACACAGCTGAGGTTTTGCAGTTACTGCACATACTAGAAGTTTATGATAAATATAGATGCATATAACTTTTAATTGTCTTAAATGGATAGAGATAGCCAGAGGGCCAGGTGGTAGCACACCTGGTTAAACACACATATTGTAGTGCTCAAGAACCCAGATTTAAGCCCTTGGTACCCACCTACAGGAGGAAAGCTCCAGGAGCAGTGAAGGAGGCCCTCAGGTGTCTCTCTGTCTCTTTCCCTCTACCTCTCCCTCCCCTCTCAGTATCTCTCTATCTCTATCCAATAATAAATACATAAAATAGTTAAAAAAAAATAAAGACAGCCAGAAACCAACAGGCAAGGGAGAGACAGAGAGAGAGAGAAACAGAGAGACACCTATAGTACTGCTTCAACACTTTCAAAGTTTTCCCCCTGCAAGTGGGGACTGAGGGCTTGAACTCCTTGCACATTGTAACATGCACTCAACCAGGTGCACCACCAACCAGTCCTCCCCCACCAATTAAGTCAGGGCAAAAGAATCATTCATAGTGATATCTAGTAGAACGTTTTTTTAAAAAATTCTTGAATAATTTCCTCAAACTCTCTGTGATGCATTCTTGTCCAACTGAAGTATGAAGTGAGCCCCCAGCTCCCCACCTGCAGCGGGGTGGCTTCACAAGTGGTGAAGCAGGTCTGCAGGTGTCTATCTTTCTCTCCTCCTCTCTATCTCCCTCTCCTCTATCCATTTCTCTCCATCCTATTGAATAAATGAAAAAAGAAAAAAAAATGGCCACTGACTACAGTGAATTCATAATGTCAGCACTGAGCTCCAGTGATAACACTGGAGACAAAAAAAAAAGGCATTTCTAATAATACATAGTAAATCTTATAAATCCAAAGATATGTTTCTTGTCTGTCTTCATATCTCTGGCAAGGGGTCAGAAGATACTAGGATGAGTATGAAGCTTGCGTGACCTACTTTCTTCAAAATTTATCTTAGAACAAAACCAGAGTACCAAATTTTCTTGATGTCAATAGCCTAAATTTGTCCCTTAATTAAATTCAATCTATGTGTATATAAAGATTAAAGCTTAGTTATTCACAGGAACAAAGTTAGTTAATCAGAAATATACTCTGTTTTACTTTTAAATAATACTACATCCAATCAGTAAAATTCATAAGGACCCAAAGTATTTCTTTTTTTAATATATGCTCTTTGGAACATTATAGTGAAAAAAATTAGCTGACAAAGTTTGCATTTGTTGTCAATGGACAGAACATCACCTTAACTATACAGATGCCAGTAACTCATCAACTCTGAAATTAAAAAATTCTCAGTTTTTCACACACAAAGTCACAGAAAATCTAACACTTCTGAGGAACAAAGACATGGCTTCTGTTTTTAGATTACAAATATAGCAGGTTACACTGAAATTTAATTTTCTTGATGTCATTAGCTGAGTACAGATGAACATTTGCCACATTGTTGCATCTAAGCATAGTTGCATCATTTTCATTCATTAAGCTGAAAAACCATTTCTTTTTTCTGGTGAGAATGAACTGAGCCACAAACAACAGAAACGTGTATTTATGATTACATGCATCAATGTATTGACATTGAAAGGATTAACTTGTGGATCAATATGGGAAAAACTAATTACACCAATCAACTCCAAATAACTAGAACTAAACAAGATGCATCAGCCTAAGTTGACACGGAATTCACTTCAGTATGGCTGCCACTGAAAACTAACCATAAAGTGAGATCAACATACTGTACCAGGAAATTTTGCATAAGCAAGCCGACACATCCCACTATGTTAGGTGTTTGTGTATACTAGTCTTTTAGGCTGCTTGAAAAACGTTGAGATGAATAAAGGTTGATGAGCAATATTTAAATGAATTTCTAAATGACTATAATAAAAAATTTAGTTGGCTCAACCCCTGCTGTTCTGGACTGTGAAGTTATGAGCTCTATTTACCTGAAAGCATGTATGCCTATTAGACTTGGCAGGAGTTTCTCAACCTTGCTATTAAGTAGACCATCTATTCAAAATGAACCAAGCATCAGTCTGTTACTTCAGACGGGGATAAAACAGCATGCTAACCTCATGTACATCATGCAAAGAGCAGAAGAGAATAAATCTTCATGGCTTTTCTTAACCATGTGAGTAACACATTTTCACAAAGTGAGACTGGCATTGAAAAAAGATAGCAAGTTTCCTTTCTCATCAATAATGAAATATCTAAATGAAAGGTAACACAAGAGAAAGCAATGTGAATGAAAGCAAATGACTGCATTACAATGCCTGTTTTCAAAAAATTTCCACACCTTCCTGGAAGCCAAGGCAAAACAGTGTGGATCATGCAAACGTGACTGCTTAAGTGGTGAAACTGAAATCAGGTGTATTTTCTTAAATATAAAATCAACACAGTTGTGGTGTAATCTGTGGGGGGGAGGGGAGGTGCTAAAAGGAAAAAGAATATGGGGCCGAAACGTATTACTCAAGGCCGTTCAGACATTATACACCAGATATTGGTGGGAAACTATTTGATCAGACGAGATAGGGCGCATTCAGGGTGGTATGGCTGTAGACTGGAAACAATTTGATTAAAACAATGAGATAAGACCTACAAATAAGCAGATTTGCAAGCAGAAAACTGCACAGGTATAATAAGGAAACAGTACGGGGCAATGTTGATGTAAAGGATTAAGTGCCAGTAGAAACTGCTCCTGAGTTGTCTTCTTACATTATCAGACAATATTTCCTGAACAAATATTTATACAATTGTAATAAAATCAAGATCCACCTGTATTTTACAATATAATAAGGAAGTAAATACTATTCAAATGGGAAAAATGCAGCTAGTAGAAATTAATGTATAGACATTCAGTACAGTAAAAAATTGCTTATAGACCAACTCATTGCTACAAGACTGAAGAAATTAGATGTAGAAATCACAGAACAAATATAAATAGTCTTGCAGCTACTATTCCCAATGCATCAGAGTAGAGATCTGCATTTTAAAAATACGTCTTTCAAAAACCTTCACCCTTTTCAGGAAGCCAACAAAAGTCTGTGGAGTTAATAACGAAAGGATTGAAATATGTAAGACATTAGTATTTCACTTGCCATTCAGCGAAGTCAATTCAAGGTTAAAAAAATTAATATTTGAAAATGATATGAAATATGGCTAAAAAAAAGAAGTGTTTAAAGTTAACTTAAAGGTAAAAACTTAAGATTCAAACAGATGATATAAATGAAAGTGATTTGTATACTTATAGTGCATGCTAAAACTGAATATTTTATTTATTTGTAAAGAGGTCAATAAAGAGTGAGAGGAAACAAGAGGTAAATAGTGCTAAAATTTAATTTATTCTTTTACCTTTAGTAGGAAAGTATTAATTGTGAGAGCTAGGATTTTACGGAGATGTCACTTATCCAAAGAAATATTCCATTTGAAATTTAAAACCATAAAATTCAAGATCAAAAATTGATTATCTGATAAAAAAATCTGTCAACCTATAATAAAGATTTTGTCTTAGTATTGTAATCTACTTTGTGATATGAAAAAGTTTAGGAAAATCCCTTCCCAAAAAGGAAAACTTTTATAAATGAAGCAGTAAGCATGACTGAGTAGTACATCTGACAATTCACTTGAGGACTATGTGAAGAGGAGTAATTTCCCTCCTTGAACTTGCCTTGCATCCCCAGGATAATCCCCTCTTGGTGTGCTATTGATGTACAACATGATGTACAATTGTATAATGTATTGCTGTGTCTGCTTTGCCAAAATTTTGTTATTGTCTATGTTCATCAGGGATAACAGCCTGTGTACATATATATACTTGTTATGTCTCTACCCAATTTTTATATCAAGGTGTTGTTGGCTTCATAAGGTGCTAGGGAATATTCCTGTTTCCTGATATATCTGTTCCCTCAAGAATTTGCTTAGGTCTGGTGTATTGTGTTGCTTGAGGATTGAATTTAGGACCTTTGGTGCCTCAGGCATGGAGAACTTTTTTGCATAACCATTATGTTATCTCTTCAACCCTATTTAAAGATGTTGTGGAAGTCACTTGTAAAACTATATGGGCCTGGACTTTTCTTTTTTTTTTTTTTTTTGCTTGAAAGGTTTCTGATGACTGTTTGAATTTCCTTGATTGTAATTGTTCTATTTTGTTTTTAAGATCCTCCTGGCTGAATGTTGAGAAGTTGTATGCTTCTAGAAAATTACCCAACTCTTCCCTATGCATTTGCAAGGATATGAGATACAATAAGAAAAGAAGTTTGGGTTATGACTGGTTGATGGAATACCTGGTAAGTACACATTACCATGTGCAAGAATCCTGGTTCAAGTTCCCAAGTCCCAGCTGCTGAGAGGACATTTCTTGAGTGGTGAAGCAGGTCTGCAGATGTCTTTCTTTCTCTCTCATTCTCTATTTTCCCTTCCCCCCTTAATTTCTGTCTTATCAAAAAAAGGTAAATAAATACTTTTTTTAAAAGAAAAGTTTGGGTTATTATAAGAGTATGAATAAGCATAGTGTCTACAAGACAAAAAATTGCTTTTCTTTCCCTATAGAATAGTTACTATTTACTCTTAGCAACCCTGCCAAGGCAGACTTTTGGATGAAGAGTGTGATGCCTGCAGTTTTTAGGTGTATAATCCCAAGAAGCAAACTATGACAGAAAGAATAAGATGAGGAAGGGAAGAAAGCCAAAACACTGTGTGTTGAAAAATAGATGCCATGGGAGTTCACCCTATGAGAGAAAATATAAAGCTTGATACAGAATAGTTTCACTAAAGAACAGGAGCTATTTATTCTTAAAATCCTGTTCATTCTTCTTGACTCTCCAGAACTTCCTGTTGTCAAAATCCCAGGTTTCACATTAGGCAAAACAATCCCTATAGGCAGGAAAATTCTAGAAATTTTAGAATTAGCTGGTGTATGTTGAAGACTCCTTGAGTAAGTATAGGGGAATTGATCAGGAAACTACCATTGAGAACATCAATCTTCTTTCTCCTAATTTTCAATCTACCTCAGTCAGGCAAACAACAGTACCTCTTCTCTATGCTTTCAACTAGTCTCCTGAAGCAATTCATAATTCTTCCTTCCTATCTCTCTCTCTACCTAGTAAACACAAAGGGATAAAAAAATTTTAAAAAAAACTGCTTAGGCATTTTGACATGAGATTTTATTGACCTGAGAGGCTTTTATTGCTTTTAAATGACTATGTTTAACAATTATTCACTATAAGAAAATAAAGTATATTAGAAAACACAAGAATTGTTAATAAGTGTGTGTCAAAATCACTCTATTTACCTTATTATCTAATCCACTCCAGCCTAATCTACTGTACCATCACAATGACACTTCTTCTAGCATTTGCCCTTCTTCTGTAGCCAGTTAACAGCATCAGGTTGAGCCTGATGTAAAGTTTCGAGACCTCCTTTGAATTTGGAGAGGTGGCAGTCGTTGACTATGTGGGTCATAGTCTGTTTGTAGCCATAGGGGCAGTTCGGGTCATCTCTGGCTCCCAAGTAGTGGAACATAGGGGCGCACCGGCCATGGCCTGTTCGATAGCGATTGAGGAGGGCCCAATCATAACGTGCTAGGTCAAAGCCGGGTTGACGCTTGCAGGGGTCTGTGATGAGGTGTTTGTTCTTTACCTCAGCTGACTGCCAACTCTGTTTCCAAGAGTCTGGAATAGAGAAGTTCAGTGTAGGCGTAGAAGACCAGATTGGATGACGAGACGTCAAGCGTTGGAGAGGGTAGGCGAAGATATCTGCGTATATTGGCAGGTCCGGTCGAGCGTAGACGTGGGAAATTAACTTAGATGATGCCGCATCCCGATGAATATCTGGCGGGGCGATGTTGCTAAGAACTGGCAGCCATGGAACCGGGGTGGAACGGATGGTTCCAGAAATTATCCTCATGGAGGAATATAATTTGGAGTCGACCAAGTGGACATGGGGGCTACGGAACCATACTGGGACACAGTATTCTGCAGTGGAATAGCATAATGCCAAAGATGATGATCGGAGTGTGGAAGCGCTCGTGCCCCATGAGGAGCTGGCCAGTCTTGCAATGATGTTATTCCTTGAGCCCACCTTTGCTGCAGTTTTTATGAGATGTTCGTGAAATGACAGAATGCAATCGAGAGTAACGCCAAGATAGACTGGCTGGGCTTCATGCCGGATTCTCATATCGTCAAGCTGCACATTAAGCTCACGCGAGGCCGAGGCATGGTGTAGATGGAAAACAGATGATACCGTTTTTGCAGTGCTAGGGATTAGTCGCTAGGGATTATTTACAGTAATCAGATATCAGAGACATGTCTTTCGTGAGTGTTTCCTCGAGGATGTCGAACTTGGATGCCTGAGTTGCACAGCAGATGTCATCGGCATAGATGAACTTCCTTGAAGAAGTTTCTGGGAGGTCATTGATGTAAATATTCAATAGCGTAGGAGCCAGAACAGAGCCCTGGGGGAGGCCACTTGAGACAAGTCTCCATCTGCTAGACTTGTCACCCAGATGCACCCGGAATCTTCTATTTTGGAGAAGAAATGATATAGTGTTGGCCACCCATGGAGGCAGGCATTTTGAGATCTTGACTAGGAGACCATGATGCCAGACCGTGTCATAGGCTGCTGTGAGATCAACAAAGACAGCACCCGTCTTTAAGTTCTTCTGGAATCCATTTTCAATGTAAATTGAGAAGGCCAGGACTTGTTCGCAGGTAGATCTTCCTGGGCGGAAACCAGCTTGGGTGGGTGATAGGAATTTCTCTGTAAGAGGAGGAAATCGTGACAGAAGCAGCCTCTCAAGGAGTTTGTAACACACAGAGAGGAGAGAAATTGGTCTATAGCTGGCGGCCAGTGTTGGGTCTTTCTTTGGTTTCAAAACTGCTATTATCTTCGCATGACGCCAAATTTTGGGCATAGATTCGGATTCCAAGATGTGGGACAGGAATGTAGTGAGCCACTTCTTTGCCGTGGGGCCCAAGTTAAGAATGAGTTCTGGTGTGATGTTATCATAGCCAGCAGCCATTCCCGGTTTAACCCTCTTCAAAGCGTCTTCCAGTTCAGCCAGTGTAAAGGGAGAGAGTTTTGGAGATGGACAAGATAAACGGAAGTGGGATGACCACTCATGGGAAATTTCTCTTTTCCAGACTAGGTCGATCTTAACACGTCCAACTTGATTTAGGTGAATGGCTACTGAGTTTGGAGATGCGGGAGGATGGGAGACGGGAGAGGGTTGGCTACTGACACCCAGACTATGAAAAAGCTTCCAGGCCTTCCTACTTGAGTGGGTGAAGTTCAGACTTTCCATGAGTTGTTGCCAGCGGTCTTGGCATGCTTCATCCAGGGAGGCAGAGATGGTTGGTCACATCTGGGTTGCCCAACTCATCATACTGCTTTAGTAGTTGCTCGCATTCAGCATCAAGACAAGGCGTATAGTTAGCACATCTCCCATGAGGAATAGCTTGGGAAGCTGCTTTGAAGATGGCTTGGTGGAAGTGCCTGTAGGAATCTTCAGAGGGGATAGAGTTAATTGGAATTGCAGGAATATATTTGTTGGTAAGATCACTGAATAGACAGCTATTCAGTGATCTTACAATGACACTACTATGCAGTAATTCAATCAGCAAGAATTTGTTAAGGACCTACAATGTGTCATACACTATTGATGGTGTTTTTAAAACATTCTTTTAAAAATCCCCTTACAAAAACTCTTTCAGGTAAAGTCTTAAAAATATTCACCAAATTTAAGATTATGCCAAAAGAACTTCTGCCAAATGTTTTGAAACAAAGACAAAAAAAGTACTTGGTCTGCCTGTGATTAATAAGATTTTCATTTGAAAGTCATTATCAGATATCTTGAGTTGTATCCACTCTGATTTTTAAAATTGGAGGTGGAGTGATTTATTTATCTGTTTATTCATTCTACACATATGTTTTGAGTAGATGTGATGTCTCAACACAGGAGATAGTCCTGCTTTACAAAACTCATTTTCCAGGTAGAAGGATCCAGGCTAAGTAAGAAAGCAACTGGTGTGTGATAATGTATATATAGAAAATTATCTTTGTAAGTGATGCATAAAGAATGGTAAGTGGTACACAGAAAATAGGTAACAAAGCAGAATGCCCCCTGTATAGTTAATTAATGACTGAGATTTGTTTTACTTTGCAAAAATTTAAATACATCTGTTGTGGGAAAAATAGTCTTATAGGCATTAATAATCATAAAATCTCTGATCTTTATTTCTCCTTGTTGCCTACAAAAATCACATTTGTTAATGAAATTGTGGCTAAATTTCAAACAGAAGGAGACCACCTGGGACTGCAACAAGACATGACTAGAATGACTTCAGGAGCCCACCAAATCACCTGTGAGTGCAAACACCTGAGCCTAGGGACAGATTAAGTGGCTGGTAACAGCCCTAAAGTTTCCCAGTTGAGACAGCACATCCAGTTTGTTTCACTAACAAAAAGGCAGCTGAATGGAGGAGAGGACTCCCCTAAGACTCAACAAATGCAACTGTGAGTCTCTATTGCAACTGCCCTCAGAAGCTGGAGTACCAGCAGGGAGCCCTATGCTGACACCAGGGGACACAGTCTAAAGAGGAGAAGATCTATACCTAGGTGGCCTAGAAGTGGGGCTGTGAGTGTCTCTTTGCATAATCACTGGATTATCTCTGCCCCACCATGCTTTATCTCTTGGTCAGGAGTCAGTGATTAACATAACAAGCCTACTTATAGTTTAAAAGCCCTCAGGCTCACATAGCCTACAGAGAAGAAAAAGAACAAAAGAGGCTTTTAAGCCACAATGCTCCAACTCAGGGATTAAAATGATATTGAAACAACTGTCAATTTCCACAACAGTGAACCCTTTAATTACCTTACTTAGACACAAGTCAATCCAGAAAAGAGTGATCAATAATTAGAAAAGTACTGGCAGAAGGAACTCATAACATACTACATAAACCAACAAGAAGGAATATTGGAAAAATGAATCAGGACAAGAGTCCAGCTAAAAGACCCCCAAAGATTGAAGCACAAAATAATGAGGTCAACATCCAAACAGTAGTTAAGGAGTGAGTAAAGAGTTTGAAAGAATTGTCATCAGAAATGCAGAAACACATAGCTTCACAAGCCATGAAGCAGGTCTGCAGGTGTCTATCTTTCTCTCCTTCTCTCTGTCTTTCCCTCCTTTCTCCATTTATTTCTGTCCAATTTGGTAACAACAACAATAATAATAACCATAACAATGGTAAAATCAACAAGGGCAACAAAAAGGAAAATTAATTAATTTAATTAAATTAAAGAAATGCAGAAACAACAAATGAGACTCTGGAAGAAAACACTGATTATATCAAGGTTATTAGAGAGCTGAAAGCTGAAATAGCTGAGCTAAGAACACAACTAGCTGAACAAGCTAAAACATTATCAGAACAGGGTACAAAAATAGATAAACTCCAGAAAACAGTAGAGGGGAAAGAGAATAGAATAAATGAGGCTGAAGACAGAATTTGCAAGATGGAGGACGAATTAGAGACAACTAAAAATGAAGTAAAAGATCTCAAAAAGAGATTAAGAGATACTGAAAACAACAACAGGGTCCTATGGGAAGACTTAATAAGAAATAATATATACATTATTGGCTTACTAGAGGAAGAAAGAGAGAGGGGAAGAAAGCATTCTTCAGGACATAATAGCTGAGAACTTCTCTAGTTGAGATACCATCAAAGACATAAAGGTTCAAGAAGCCCAGAGGGTCCCAAACAGAATTAACCCAGACTTAAAGACACCAAGACACAACATATTTAGAATGGAAAGGAACACAGATAAAGAAAGGATCCTGAATGCTGCAAGAGAAAAACAAAGAGTCACCTACAGAGGAAAACTCATAAGATTAACAGCAGATTTCTCCACACAAACATTGCAGGCCAAAAGAGAATGGCAAGATATCTATTGACTGCTCAGTGAGAAAGGCTTTCAACCAAGATTACTGTATTCAGAGTAGATGAAGGCATAAAAACCTTCTCAGACAAGCAACAGTTGAAAGAATCAACTATCACCAAGCCTGCCCTGAAAGAAGTTCTGAAAGGTCTCCTATAAACAGTCAGACCACCATAAATATGTTATATATCAGAACACAATAAAGATCTACAAAAATGGTGTTAAAATATCTTTAATCTTTGATATCAATAAATGTCAATGGGCTGAATTCACCTATTAAAAGGCACAGAGTAGGAAGATGGATCAGAAAATACAACCCAACAATATGCTGTCCACAGGAAACCCACCTAACTCAACAAGACAAACACAGACTCAAAGTGAAAGGATGGGAAACTATCATATAAGCCAATGGCCCACAAAAAAGGGTAGGAACAGCTATTCTCACATCTGACATGATAGACTTTAAAATAAATAAATTTAAAAATGATAGGGATGGACACTACTTAATGCTCAGAGGATCAGTCAATCAAGAGGACTTAACAATTATTAACATCTATGCACCCAATGAGAAGCCATCTAAATACATCAAACGTGTACTGAAAGAGCCACAGCAGTATATTAACAGCAACACAGTCATAGTAGGGGACTTCAACACCCCACTCTCTCAACTTGACAGATAATCCAGGCAGAAAATCAAAAGAGACATGAGGGAGCTAAATGAGGAGATAGATAAACTAGAACTATTGGACATTTTCAGAGTCATTCATCCCAAGAAACTGGAATGCACATTTTACTCAAGTCCACATGGGTCATTCTCAAGGATAGTCCATCCATATGTTAGGCCACAAAGATAGTGTTAGAAAATTCAAGAGCACTAAAATCATCCCAAACATCTTCTCTGACCACAGTGGAATTAAACTAACACTTAACAATCAACAAAAGATTAGCAATAGTCCTAAAATGTAGAAGCTCAACAGTACACTATTTAACAACTACTGGGTCAAAGAGGAAGTAAAGGAAGAAATCAAAATGTTTTGAGAGTTCAATGAAAATGAAGACAAAGGCTATCAAAATATTTGAATATTTGGGACACTGGTAAGGCAGTACTGAGAGGGATGTCCATAGCCATACAAACACACATTAGGAAACAAGAAAAAGCACAAATAAACAGCCTGATGCACATCTTAAAGACCTAGAAGAAGAACAAAGGAATACTAAAGCAATCAGAAGGACAGAAATCACTAAAGTTAGGGAAGAAATGAATAACACTGAAAGTAAGATAACCATACAAAAGATGAACCAACGGAAATGTTGGTTCTTCGAAAGAGTGAACAAAATCGACAAACCTTCAACCAGACTCACAAAACAAAAAAGGGAGAAGACCCAAATAAATCAGATCATAAATGAAAGAGGAGATATCACAACAGACACCACAGAAATTCAACAAATCATGCAAGTCTTCTGTGAACAACTATATGCCATCAAGCTAGAGAACCTGGAAGAAATGGACAAGTTTCTAGATACCTATGAACTTCTAAAATTAAGTAAATAGGAACTAGATAACATGAACAGGCCCATCACAGCTAATGAAATTGAAACAGTTATCAAATCCTTACAAAAATAAAAGTCCTGGACTAGATGGTTTTACATATGAATTCTACAAAACCTTTAAAGAAGAAATAATACCTCTACTTTTAAAAGTGTTCCAGAAGATTGAAGACACTGGAATACTCCTTTCCAGCTTCTATGAAGCCAACATCACTTTAAAACCAAAAGCAGACAGGGACATGATCAAAAAAGAAAACTAAACACCAATATCTCTGCTGAACATAGATGCTAAAATATTGAACAAAAATGCTAACCAACCAGATACAGCAGTATATTAAAAAAGATTATTCATCATGACTAAGTGGGGTTTATCCCAGGCATGCAAGATTGTTTTAATATATGTACATCAATCAACATGATCCACAACATCAATAAAAGCAAGACCAAAAACCACATGGTCATATCAATAGTTGCAGAGAAAGCCTTTGACAAAATATCACATCCCTTTATGATCAAAACACTACAAAAAATGGGAATAGATGGAAAATTCCTGAAGATAGTAGAGTCTATGTATAGCAAACCTACAGCCAACATCATACTCAATGGTGAAAAACTGGAAGCATTTCCCCTCAGATTAGGTACTAGACAGGGCTGCCCACTAAAAATGGGTTGAAAATGCAGAAGAATGAAACTGAACCACTGTATTTCACCAAACAAAAAAGTGAATTCCAAGTGTATCAAGGACTTGAATATTAGACCAGAAACTATCAGACACAGGAAAATATTGGCAGAAATCTTTTCCGCATAAAGTTTAAAGACATCTTCAATGAAATGAATCCAATTACAACAAAGACTAAGGCAAGCATAAAGCTATGGGACTACATCAAATTAAGAAGCTTCTGCACAGCAAAAGAAACCAATACCCAAACCAAGAAACCCCTCAAGGAATGGGAGAAGATCTTTACAGGCCATACATCAAACAAGAGGCTAATAATCAGAATATATAAAGAGCTTGCCAAACTCAACAACAAGAAAACAAATAATCCCATCCAAAAATGGGGAGAGGATATGGATTGCACTGCTGGTAGAAATGTACATTGGTCCAGCCTCTGTGGAGAACAGTCGGAGAACTCTCAGCAGGCTGGAAATAGGTCTACCCTATGATCCTGCAATTCCTCTCCTAGGGATATATCCTAAGGAACCCAACACACACATCCAAAAATATCTGTGTACACATATGTTCTTAGCAGCACAATTTGTAATATCTTGGATGGAGCTTGAAAAATTCATGTTAAGTGAAATAAGTCAGAAGCAGAAGGATGAATATGGGATGATCTCACACTCTGGCAGAAGTTGAAAAACAAGATCAGAAGAGAAAACACAAGTAGAACCTGAACTGGAATTGGCATATTGCACCAAAGTAAAATACTCTGGGGTGGCAGGGGGGAGAATATAGGTCCAAAAAGGATGCCAGAGGACCTAGTAGGGGTTATATAATTATATGAAAATTGGGAAATGTTATGCATTACAAACTATTGTACTTACTGTTGAAAGTAAAACATTAATTCCTCAATAAAGAAATAAAAAAAATAAAATAAATTTCAAGCAACTAGAAGCAAGGAAAAGTTTCTATGGGTTTGAAATAAGTAATGGGTTAGAATATATGTTTGTAGCAGCACAATCTGTAATAGCCCAAATTTGGAAGCAACCCAGATACCCAACACAAATGAATGGCTAGGAATATTACGATATATATACAAAATAGAATACTATAAATTTGTTTAAAATGATTAAATAATTTCCTTTGCCACATGATAGACAGAACTCAAAGGTATAAAGTTGTGAAGTATAAAGATAAACTAGAAAAAGAAGGATATATACTGAATGAACTCACTCTTAGGTAAAGAAAAAGAAGCAAGATGGTAATGGGAAACAAACGGGAAAACTTGGAAGGAATGTGGTATTTTGCACTAAAGCAAAGGACTCTGAAGAAAGAGAAAGGGATGAGATAGAGGGGCAGTGGGTGCCTGGCCCATGATTATGGAAAAGCACCCAGATTGGAAGAAAGAGTGTCTTATAGACACTTATGTAGACACGAAAGGTTGTATCTATGTGTCAACAACTGTACTATAAATCATCACCCCCTGATAAAGTGGGGAGGGGGGAGAATATGATCACTATTTCAACATTAATTGTATTGTACAATTTGAGAAGATATAATCAAGAATTGAAAGATTCTTTTTTTTAGACTCAAAATCATGATGCAATAATATTACAGAGCGAATGTATAAAATTTAGTTTAAAAATAACTGAAGTAGAGGGTTAGGAAAAAAAAACATAGTGGTTATGCAGAAGACTCATACTAAGACTCTGAGGTCTTAGGTTCAGTTGCTAGCACCAACAAAACAAAACAAACAAACAAACAAAAAAGCCAGAGCACCGGAGCTGAATGCTCTGGTACAAATCACAGCCCAGGTGTGTGTTTGGTGGTGGGGAGGGGAGGGATGCAGCAGGACAGGGTGGGGCGAAGCAAAGAAAAGAAGAAATGCTGAAACAGAAAACCAACAATCAAGTTATCATTTCCTACACAAAAATGAGTCAAAACAAAGGATAACATCTACTGGATTTGGTTCCTTGGTAGTTTCCTGAGGGCATGAGAGATTAATAGGGTGATAAGAGAAGGCATATAATATAAGTATTCAGATATAATAAAAAACAAATAGACTTTATCTGGTTCATCTGTTTTCTTGGTATTATAACACATCATAATAATTCCTTTTACTTTTTCCAAGTTCTTTTCCATACTTTCTTGTGCTTATATGAAAATACAGACACAAACATTAAATAACGTGGCTTTCTATCTTGGTCTAACTTGTATTCAATGAAATACATGGTGTGTGTGTGTGTGTGTGTGTGTGTGTGAGAGAGAGAGAGAGAGAGAGAGAGAGAGAGAGAGAGTGAAAGAGAGAGAGAGAGAAATTAAACCTGGAACCCAATACATGGGAGACATACAATCTACCACTAAAAGGTATTCCCCAAAATAATTGATTTATGGTGCGAGCTCAACAATTAATAGATGTATGGATGAATAGATAGGTATATAAATCAAAATGCCCTTGAAAAATCTAAAGGGAATAATGTCTTCAGCACTTGTTAGTGTGTAATTATAGACTATGTATTCTATAACTAGCAAATATTTAATTCTAGTGTCATAAATCCAGAGAAAAGTATTTTGGTAAGAGAAGTCTACATCGAAATGTTGTTTTTTGTTTAAACAAACTACTAACGAATGACATTTTAAAATACATAACTATTATTTCATTATCACTTTTTTTAACTGTTAAAAAAAGAAGAAATTTAATAGCTTGACAAAACAACTCTAGCTGAGAAGTTTGTAATAATTTAAAGATGGGTGCTGTCTTTGTTGATCTCACAGCAGCCTATGACACGGTCTGGCACCATGGTCTCCTAGTCAAGATCTCAAGATGCCTGCCTCCATGGGTGGCCAACACTACATCGTTTCTTCTCCAAAACAGAAGATTCTGGATGCATCTGGGTGACAAGTCTAGCAGATGGAGACTTGTCTCAAGTGGCCTCCCCCAGGGCTCTGTTCTGGCTCCTACGCTATTGAATATTTACATCAATGACCTCCCAGAAACTTCTTCAAGGAAGTTCATCTATGCCGATGACATCTGCTGTGCAACTCAGGCATCCAAGTTCGACATCCTCGAGGAAACACTCACGAAAGACATGTCTCTGATATCTGATTACTGTAAAAAATGGCGACTAATCCCTAGCACTGCAAAAACGGTATCATCTGTTTTCCATCTACACCATGCCTCAGCCTCACGTGAGCTTAATGTGAAGCTTGGCGATACGAGAATCCGTCATGAAGCCCAGCCAGTCTATCTTGGCATTACTCTTGATCGCACTCTTGTCATTTCACAAACATCTCATAAAAACTGCAGCAAAGGTGGGCGTGAGAAATAACATCATTGCAAGACTGGCCAGCTCCTCATGGGGCGCAAGTGCTTCCACACTATGATCATCATCTCTGGCATTATGCTATTCCACTGCAGAATACTGTGCCCCAGTATGGTTCCGTAGCCCCCATGTCCATTTGGTCGATTCCAAATTATATTCCTCCATGAGGATAATTTCTGGAACCATCCATTCCACCCTGGTTCCATGGCTGCCGGTTCTTAGCAACATCGCCCCGCCAGATATTCGTCGGGATGTGGCATCATCTAAGTTCATTTCCCACGTCTACGCTCGACCAGACCTGCCAATATACGCGGATATCTTCGCCCACCCTGTCCAACGCTTGACGTCTCGTCACCCAATCTGGTCCCCTACACCTACACTGATCTTCTCTGTTCCAGACTCTTGGAAACAGAGCTGGCAGTCAGCTGAGGTAAAGAACAAACACCTCATCACAGACCCCTGCGAGCGTCAACCCGGCTTTTACCTAGCAAGTTAAGATTGGGCTCTCCTCAATCGCTACTGAACAGGCCATGGCCGGTGCGCCACTATGTTCCATCACTGGGGAGCCAGAGACGACCCGAATTGCCCCTGCGGCTCCAGACAGACTATGACCCACATAGTCAACGACTGCCACCTCTCCAGATTCAAAGGAGGTCTCGAAACTTTACATCAGGCTCAACCTGACGCTGTTGACTGGCTACGGAAGAAGGGCAAACGCTAGAAGAAGAAGAAGAAGAAGAAGAAGAAGAAGAAGAAGAAGAAGAAGAAGAAGAAGAAGAAGAAGAAGAAGAAGAAGAAGAAGAAGAAGAAGAAGAAGAAGAAGAAGAAGAAGAAGAAGAAGAAGAAGAAGAAGAAGAAGAAGAAGAAGAAGAAGAAGAAGAAGAAGAAGAAGAAGAAGAAGAAGAAGAAGAAGAAAGAAGGAAGAGGGGATATGGAGTACGGTTAGGGTGGTGTAAGAAGTCTACACATGTATAGAAGTTTTTAAGGTTTGAGATCATGCATATTTATGAGGGGGAGAGGCAGGTAGGGTCAACAGAGGATTAAGCAATGATGACACAGAACATGTACAGAAAGTGGTGGGGAAATGTCATCAGGGGAATAAGCTACATGTCTAATGGGTCTATTACATAGCCCCCACTGACAAGCTCTGCCTAGTTCAGGCCCCAATGTTGTTGTTTTGTTTTGTTTTGTTTTGTTCTTCTTTGCAATTGAAGTTGCCTATAAAATTTAGATGGAAAAGAATTCTGCCAAACTTTTCCTCTAAGGATTTGATAGTTTCTGGTCTAAAATCCAAGTCCTTGTTGCATTTGAAGTTTACACTTGTGTATGGTAAAATGTAGTGGTTCAGTTTCATTTTTCTGTATATTTCAACCCAATTTTCTCAGCATCACTTTTTGGAAAGACTCTCCTTTCTCCATTTAAGTTTGGGCTCCCTTGTAAAAAAATAGATTTTCACAGATGTAGGAGCTTATTTCTGGGCTCACAATTCTATTCCACTCATCAGTGTGTCCATTTTTGTTTCATTATCAGATGGCTTTGCTTACAGTGGCCCCGTAATAAAGTTTGATATTTGGGAGTGTGATATGTCCAGTCTTGTTCTTTTTTCTTAAGAAAGTTTTGGCAATTCTAGGTATTTTATTGTTCCAAACAAACAATTTAAAAATTATTTTTTTTAATTTTTTTTATTCCCTTTTGTTGCTCTTGTTGTTTTATTGTTGTTGTAGTTATTATTGTTGTCATTGTTGTTGGCTAGGACAGAGATAAATGGAGAGAGGAGGGGAAGACAAAGAGGGGAGAAAAAGACACCTGCAGACCTGCTTCACCGCCTGTGAAGTGACTCCCCTGCAGATGGAGAGCCAGGGGCTCGAACCGGGATCCTTCCACTGGTCCTTGTGCTTTGCGCCAGCTGCACTTAACCCACTGAGCTACCGCCTGACTCCCTATTTATTTATTTTTAATCATTAAAAAAAATTATTGCTACCAGAGTTAGCATTGGGGCTCTCTGCCAGCACTATAAGTCCACTGCTCCTGGCAACCATTTCTCCTTTTTAAAAAAATTTTTATATGTTTATATTTTATTGGATAGGACAGAGAGAACCAGTCTGATGTCCTCTTTCATTTCTCTTTCTCTGCACTTCTCCTTTTTTCTTCTCCCTCTGTCCCCACCCCCAAGCCCACTGAAATTCACCACATATATTGCAGAGTCTAAAAATTATTTTGGTTGTAACTGGTATATTTTCTTTGACTATTTATATTCCACAAACTGTAGAAACCATCCAGTAAGTGCCTTTCACATACTGAGCTGTGTTGCTTAGCACAAGCATCTCAAGTTCTTAAGTTGTTCTTAAAAATTGAAGATTTCACATTTTTAAATATCTGAATAGTATTTCTTTTTTTAAAAGGATAATTCCATAGTTTTTATTTATTTATTTATTTATTCCCTTTTGTTGCCCTTGTTTTATTGTTGTAGTTATTATTGTTGTTGTTATTGATGTTGTCATTGTTGGATAGGACAGAGAGAAATGGAGAGAGGAGGGGAAGACAGAAAGGGGGAGAGAAAGACAGACACCTGCAGACGTGCTTCACCGCTTGTGAAGCGTCTCCCCAGCAGATGGGGATCTGGGGGCTCGAACCGGGATCCTTATGCTGGTCCATTAACGCTTTGCACCACCTGCGCTTCACCTGCTGCGCTACCGCCCGACTCCCCTGAGTAGTATTTCAATGGTACTTTTAAATTATTTTTTTAAACTAGCTTTGTACTCTAAGAAATTATCTAGATTAGAAATTTCAAATAACTGAGGTAACAAATATGCTCAGATTTCTCAAAAACACAAACCCTGTCAATGCTGTAGGTTTGAATATATCTCTGCTGGACTATAAGCTTCCCCTGATTAATAGACATTATGTTAACTTAAATAATGCCCCCTGCAATATGTTTACTCTTTTTAAAACCATAGGAGCTCTAATTTTATAAGATCTGATTATTTTTATGTTGCCAAGAATAGATCTAAAAAGTTCTCAATACAAAATAAGTTTCTAATAATTTCAGGTGATGGAGATGAACTAGATTATTGTGGTAATCATTTCACAATACATACATATGTCAAGGTATTATTTAGTACACCAAAAACTAATTTCAAGTTATGTGTCAACTATAGCTCTACTTTTTTTTAATATTTATTCCCTTTTTGGTTTTTGATATAGTTATTGATGTCATCATTGTTAGGACAGAGAGAAATGGAGAGAGGAGAGGAAGACAGAGAGGGGGAGAGAAAGACAGACACCTGCAGACCTGCTTCACTGCTTGTGAAACAACTCCCCTGCAGGTGGGGAGCCGGGGGCTCAAACCCGGATCCTTACACTGGTCCTTGTGCTTTGTGCCACATGGGCTTAATCCTCTGCACTACAGCCCGGCCCCCTATAGCTCTATTTTCAAAAGATGGAAATACAACTGGTAAGTGTAGAAATGTAGTTAGCAGAATGTTACCTTTGGCGAGGCATTGGAAAAGATTCTGTTATCTGACTTCTCCAGGCTTTAGGAATCCTATCGGAAACTATTTCCCCACTAGAGTTTGCTGGAAAATTGCTTTGTAGCAAAAAGACAACTGGGTAACATCCTCACGGATACATACAGAGGTAACCCCCAAACTCTTCTGCTGGGACTGCAGCAGAGAGTGAGAGCAGAGACAGAGTCAGTACTTCTCCAGGTGACAAAAGTGGGAGCAGATGAGTGTGAGGAAGGGGTCATATGGGCAGGAACTAAACCTGAAAATGGTTCCCCACAGTTTAAGAAGTAGCCTCCCGACACACACCCACACACACACTGCACATCTAAATTAACAGGTAAATCTGTGCTTCCTGGGTAAAACAAAACTATTACGCCCTCTCTTTCTGAGTGATGACATACCTATGGGGGTGGCTCCCTTCCCACTTCTGCCAGCTTCTGGGAGGCAAGCTACAAAAATATTTGGAATGATTCACCCTGTTTACTGAATGCAAGGTATTTATGTGCAAGTGATATTCCAGCTACGCTGGTGTGGTCCCCTGTCAAGGTGGTATGGAAACCCTCTGCTATGCCCAAGAGGCAATGAGACCATCTAACCAATTTTGTTTGACCCAATCCAAGCTCCAGAAATCTTAAATCTTAACCATCATAGATACCACCATATATTAACACTTAATATTAAATTATATAAGCTTTTTGATAAAGACATCCTTCGAATATAATTCCTTCTCTCTATAACTGAACTAATCTCTATTATATTATCAGTGTTAATCTATTCTACTCCTGTTTTCATGGAGAAAGTGAGAGTGAGAGAAAAAGAGACTAACCCACACAAACACAGAATGATATTTTGTGGTAAGATTTTGTAATTATTTTTAACTTATGTAAATAAGATCCCACTCTATATTAAGCAAGTTGCTTTTCTTCACATAATATACTTTCTAGAGTTGTTAAGATTGCTAAAATTTTATCTGTTTCATTACATTGTTCTATAATAACTAATTCCATGACTATAGCAAATTATTTTTTTCAGTCCACCACTAATAGACACGGAGATTTCTATAATACCCCCACACAAACAACTTACACACTTGTTATGCACATGAGAAGGACTTTCTGGGAGTCAGGCAGTAGCGCAGCAGCTTAAGCGCATGTGGCACAAAGCACAAGGACCAGCATAAGGATCCCAGTTCGAGCCCCGGCTCCCTACCTGCAGGGGAGTCGCTTCACAGGCGGTGAAGCAGGTCTGCAGGTGCCTTTCTCTCCCCCTCTCTGTCTTCCCCTCCTCTCTCCATTTCTCTCTGTCCTATCCAACAACAAGGACATCAATAACCACAACAATGTTAAATAACAAGGGCAACAAAAGGGAAAATAAAGACATAAATATATATATATATATATATATATATATATATATATATATATATAAGGACTTTCTTAGGGGTATCTTTAGACAATATTATTTCTACAATGATAGCAGCACCTTCTTCTGTGACTAGTACTTGAAATATTTTTAATGTCTATTTTCCCCAAGGTCATTGCTAGGACTTGATGCCAGAACAATTCTACAACTCCTAATGGCCACTTTTAGAAAAACGTGTTTTCATTCTGTTTCCATTAGTAAGAGAAAGAAAGGGAAAAAGAGGGTGAGAGATATTTGATGGGAAAATTGAGATCCTGTTTCAGTTAGTGAACCTTTCTAGTCTTTTACTCATTCTAACTCACTACTTCACTTTTCACTAGTAATTCAGAGTAAAAATGATTTCCAGGCCTAAATGTCTGTGGCTACTTATGAAGAGGGGCCAGGTACTGGTGTACCTGGTTAAGCACACACATTATCGTGCACAAGGACCCAGGTTCAAGCCCCTGGTCCCTACCTGCAGGGGCAAAGCTTCACAAGTGGTGAAGTGGGGCTGCAGATGTCTCTCTGTCACTCTCCCTCTCTATCTCCCCCTTCCCTTTCAATTTCTACACACACACACACACACACACACACACACACACACACACACACACACACACACACAAAACTAAATCAAATAGGACTGGAGAAGTGGCTCAGTGGCAGAACTTATACCTTGCATACGTGAAGCCTTCCACATCAAAACAAATAAAAAAAGACGATAACAAATAGAACATCAGAAATGATCTAGTGCTCTAGTCTGGAATCTTTGTTTCTGCCTTTCCATCTCACACACATTTAAAAAATAAATAAAATTCATGATTCTAGTGATTACTGGACATGTGATCAGAGAACAAAGGATTCATATGTCATAACCAGGAGTATAGAGGTATGGGCATCGTGGGAAATTTCACTGGATAGCATGTCTGCTTTAGCCACATGTGCAACTCAGATTCTAACCTAGTCCCCACCATATGAGAGGACATTTTTGTTACTAAAAGGTCTTCCCTCAGTCTGTCTCTGTATTTCTCTCAAAAAAGGCACCCTAAAGAGTTAAAATCCTGGCCATGAAAAATAATAAATTAATTTTAAAAGGATAGAAGCGTTTAAAAATCATTAGTTTCTCAGTGTACAAATTTTATTTATATTAGTATAGTAAAAATTATCTACTTCTCATAATTACCACTGACTTCAATGACCATAACACTGTTTCCACGAATCTCTATTAATCAGATGCAAATTCTTCTGCCGCACTGCTTCTTAAAATATGTCTAGACCTAGTTTTCTGATCTAGTCCAGGAATTTTGTAACATCATTCTGACACCAAACCCAACATACCTCCAGCCCTGTTCTCATCATCACAAGTATCAACAGTCAGGCAGTTGATCAGTAATTTCAAAAAAAAAAAAAAAAAAACACTGAGCATTTAAGTGCATTGACTAGGAGAACAAAAGCCCAAGTAACAGAAGAGATAAAAAAAATAATGCTACATTGACCTATTATTGATTGGTAATTAAACTACAAGCAAACATACTTTTAATTTTCTTATTTCTTTCCTGTCATCTATGTAGTTCTATACTCTTCTAAAGATATTTTCAAGGGGTGGAGGGTAGATAGCATAATGGTTATGCAAATAGCCTCTCAGGCCAGCTGAACAGTGCTGTGGCAAAAAAAAAAAAAAAGGTATTTTCACAAAACGTTTAAAGTCTTTCTTATCACATAAAGATGAAATGGAAAGAATAAATCTCATCAGCTTCTAAACGAACCCCACCAATACCACTGCAATGTAATTTTAATGATGTATGCATTTTTATTTTCCCTAGTTCCTTTCATTTAAATCATCATTATTAACAGTTTCCTTCATAACCTTCCTGAAATTCTTTATAAATGTTTCAGATACATGGGATCATTCTACCACACCCTATTCTGTTACCTTTTTTCCCTCCTATTAAGTCAATCAATACATCCCAGGCAGCTATACATGTGAGCACACTTTTGTAGCAGATAGAGAAGGAAAGAGATAGAGAGATATCTGAAGCGCTGTTTCACCACTCATGAAGCTTTACCACTGAAGATGGGGACCAGGGGCTTGAACCTGAGTTTTTGCACACCATAATATGAGCACTTAAGCAGGTACTATGAGCACTTAAGTAGGTGTGCCACTGACTGGCCCCCTCACTTTTCTTAATGATCACATGAAACAACACTAACGAGAAAACAAATTATTTCTCTAACTAACCATTTATATTTGCCAATTTTTTCCTAGGGTCCTGCCTTCTCTTCCTTTCTAACTCACACCTGCTACTTCTAAGTGTTACTCCTCTCTTTCTCTCTCTCTCTCTCTTCTCTTCTCTGTCTCTCTCTTTCTCTTCTCTCTCTAGGTCCTAATAGAATTGGAGTTCACAGCCCTGATATGCATATATTTCTCCCATTTTTTAATGGTCTTGCCTTCACTAACTTTCTAAGTCATCCTTACACCTACTGATACTTCCAAGTGTCTTTTCTTCTTTCGTCTTCTCTCTCTCTCAGATAAATGAAACTGTACCTTGCTTCCTCTGGAATTTCAGTATTTGTGTCTCTTTCAGTGATGTATAAAAACAAGATTTCTGGTGACAAATGCCTCAGGTCTTGGTGAAATGGGGTTACAGAGTCCTCTGGTTTACTTACTCTATTGTTCATCCCTCTAGGTCTATGGACCAAAATTCCTTTAGGGGTGCAGAAGGTAGGAGGTTTGGTTTCTGTAATTGCTTCTCTGTTAGACATGGGAATTAGGTTAATTCATAACCCCAGTCTGTTTCTGTCTTTCCCTAGTATAGTAGGGCTCTGAAGAGGTGATGTTCCAGGAAGCACTTAGTGAGATCACCTGCTTAAGCCTGACTTTTTAACTTTATTTAATTATTTTACTGTATAGAGACAGGAAAATAGTAAGGAAAATGAAAATATAGAGGAAGAAAGAGAAACACCTGAAGCACTGCTTCACCACTTGCCAAGCCTTCCACCCGTAGATGGGGACTTGGGGCTTGAACCTGGGATCTTATACACTATAGCGTGTGTACTCAATTGGGTGCACCAGAGCTCAACCCTTCACATGAATCTTGGTATTCTTTCAAGTTGCATTGAGATGTGATATATGTGCAACAATGCATGGCACACAATATACAATGCAGTGATCTGATACATTTTTTTCCTTTCACTTTACCTTACTTCATATTAATAAGAGAAAGAGAGGAATCAGAGCACTGCGCAGGCCTGGCTTATGGTAGTGCCAATGACTGAACCTGGGACCTCAGAGCTTCAGGCATGGGAGCCTTTTTATATCATTAGTGTGCTATCTCTCCTGCCCTAGATCACGTTTTTTTTTTCTCAACAGTATTTTATTGATTGATTTATTGACTGATTAATTGATTGATTGATTTAATAATGATTGGCAAGATTGTAGCATAAGAGGGGTACAATTCCATACAATTCTCATCACCAGAGGTGCATATCCAATTCCCTCCATTGAAAGTTTCCCTATTGTTTATCCCTCTGGGAATACAGACCAAAGATCTTTATGGGTTGCAGAAGGTGGGAGGTCTGGCTTTTGCAATTGCTTCTCTGATGGAAATGGGCATTGGCAGGTCTATCCAAACTCCCATCCTATTTCTATTTTTCCTTAGTGGATTAGGGTTCTGGAGAGGTGAGGTTCCAGGACACATTGGTGAGTTGGTCTGCCCAGGGAAGTCAGGTTGACGTCATGGTAGCATCTGCAACTTGGTGGCTGAAAAGCATTAGATATAAAGCAGAAAAAACAGTTTAATAACCAGGAACCTAAAAGTAAGAATATAGAAGATGAGATTTGGGGTCTCCATTTTGGAAAAAGCGAGGAAGTCTATTTTAGGTATATTCCAAGGGGCCCATGACTATACTAATTTCAGTCTTAAGCAAGCACTAGATTAATGATAGATGATAGATAGGTAGATATATAATAAATAGGCAGTTAAGGTACACATACAATATATACATATTTATACATAATACATAAATATGTGGAATACATACATATTTATATTCAATTTTTCTATTTCTAAATACAATATTTCAGGTGATGCTCAATATTTAGAAGAAGGCCCAAAGGATACACATTCATATTAGGTAGATGACTAACCAAAATGCCGCTTTTTTATTCACAGAAGTGTGATGTTTTGTCTGCCATGCATTTGACATTTTTTACTAGGGTAAGATGAGAAATATTTAAGTACCCATTAAAGGAAAGCAATGAAACTTGAGTAAGGGTAAAACCTCAGTTATGAGCACTGTGGTACTAGGGAAGCTCTCCCATCCTTGGCTGGAGGTCTGGAAAGACACCCCACTTGTTAGCCTCTCTACTTATAGAGATAAGTCAAGAAGGAAAAGTCTCCCAGACTCAGTTTCTCCTTGTTAATATCCCAAGCTCACAGAAAGCCTACAGGCCTCTCACACTTACTTTCTCCCTGCAAGCAGCAGGCCAAATGGGTTCACTCAAAGTTCACACATCCACTTCACCTTTTGATCACAAAGGAGAACACACTCTATCATACACCCCCAACACCAGACAGTGAAAAGCCCCCAAAATCTTATTTCCTTGTGTCTTTTGATATCTATGATTTACATCAGGCTTTGTTTTTCTTTTCTCTACCTCACCTTACTGGTTTAACCCCTATGTTTCTCTCAAATGCCTTTGGATAATTAAAGTGCCTGCATCGTGGAGACTAATTGTCTTGACCTTTATGTATCGCATCAATTCTTGTCATACCAGCCCCCACCAAAGGGGCAAGCTGACCTTTAAGAAACCTGTAATTTCTGACATATTTGAAAATTTTTCTTTGTTTAACTCTCTATAGAAACCTGTACCCATCTCCAAATAAACGGGTGTTTGTACCAGAATACTCCCCGAGTCCTCCTTTCTGAATCACGTGGTCCCTAAGAGCCAGTGAAGGGGGATTGGAGACTTGCCCCCTGGCTGGATCCCCATCCACAGGAGTGCCAGTAGAGCACCATACATATTAGCACCAGCCCATTAGGCGAAGGACAGAATGCAGGCTAGAAATAATGGTTTGAGGTCCATGAGGTAGGTCATCTGGGAAGGCATCTGCTCTGTTATACCTACCACCCAGATTAGAGGCCCACCTCCAACAGTACTGGGAGAAGCTTAGGTGATGTGTTGTCTTTCCCTCTCCCTCTGTTCCTCTATATCTTTCTGCCTGAAAAAAAAAAAAAAAGTCTGGATTTGGTGAAGCCCCAGCAATGATAAAATCAAAAAATAGAAAAAAGAAAAAAAGAATGGTTAAACACAGAGAAAAATCCATCATAAGGGGACATTTAGCCTCTATTATTCATACTCTAAATATGCCTGGTGGTGAAAAAGACTATTGAAAAAATTATCAGATAGGAAAAATATTTGAAGGGCTATATAGTCATTCATGGCTGCTTCTGATGCTGAGGCAAGGCAAATCAATAATTCAGCCTTTAATGCTATCTAAAAACATAAAGCAGAGTTGTTACAATTTAGCAAATGCCATCCATCCACAAAGCCCATATCAAGCCAATTTCCAACAGCCAACATTTCCCATCATATTTTCTCTATAATATTTAGCTTTTTTCCTTTAATTACACTTGATATTTGTAAAGCGAAAGCTGGTGTTGTAATAATTGGATAGCTTTTTTATCTATGTTGGCAGAAACAGAATTTTCTCTATTTGAAGAGCAATACAAAAGCAAAACTTCCTTTTCTCACAAACTCGATGCCAAAACTATCCTCTGAGTCACACAGTTTCTTGAAGTTACGTCGTTCAGAAAGTTGAGACATGCTATCTTCAAGCTGCTGCCAGGATTACACTGTTTCTCTGCTAGAACCGAAAAACCACTAGTGTCTAATCATCAAGATGTAGATACATTTCCAGAATTTTTTTTCTCTTTGATTTCTGCCTTTTTCTCATTCTTTCTTTTACTCTGCCCTCTCGTCCAGGACCTCTGATCCTCTTTGGATTCATGAGAACACACAGCAATGACAAACTTTAAAAATTAAGAGATCCAATCATCTACAGTTTTAAAAGAGAAAAAATGTATCAAATAAAGATATCTTAATATCTATAGGGCTGGGGAGATTACTCAGTGCCAGAACACAAGATTTGCATGTCTGACTTCTCATAGATTTCAAAGTTAGTTCCCAACACTGTCATATTCCAGAGCTAAGCAGTGCTCTGGTTCCCTCATAAAGATAAACAAATCTTGAAGGCTGGTGAGACAGCATAATGTTTATGTGAAACACTCTTACACCTGAGGCTTCAAGGTCCCAGGTTCAATTCCCAGCAACAGCATAAGCCAGATCTGCTCAATGTTCTGGTCTTTCTCACTCTTTCTCTCTCTCTCCCCCATAAAATAAATAAATAACATTATAAAATAAGTCAATAAATGTGAACAATAATTATCTTTAGAAGCTTAGTTGTTGGAGATAATGTTTTGTGAATGATAATAAATGTAAACATAAGGGGCCAAGAAACCCCAAGATTCAACACCCGACACAGCAAATGAAAGACTACTTACTCTGATCTCACAAACATGAAAAATTAAGTAAATGTATTAGAATTTTTATCATTAATAAGTTATACTTAATATTGTATGATGAAATCTACTAAGGCATGATCTTTTAATATGTAATAATTCAGAGTGCACTGACTGGACAAAATTCAGATATGTGCCTGTAAATTTCTGTACAGAGCAGGTTCCCTAAGTTTTTATTCTCTCGAGTTATTCTCAGTGTATTCTAAATAGCAGACATACTTCTTAAATTTTTTAAATTCATTTTGCAAGCAAAATAGATAACTCTATAAGAACCTGGCTACAAAATTACCATTTATATATTCAAAATACCTTGTTTTGAGAGGACAATTACCTGTTTTCAGTCACAACTTAGGTGTAAATCTCTAAAAATTTTAGCTGACAGATTTTCCTATGTAATAAAACATGTCAAATTTAAACAGACAAGTGGATTTCATTTTTGGAGGGTTTTTCCTCACACCTTTTCCCATTATAATACAAGTCCTACTTAGCCATATGATTTTCTGCACAACTTAACCAAAAATGTAAAACATAATGCATGCCTCAACATCTTAACACTTACTTGGGAGCCTCATAGGGGAGGGAAAGAGTCTTGCTAAATTCAGAAAAGTATGCATTAAAGGAAGAAACTGCCAACTTTCATCTGTTTTCTTTCTGTAGGTACGTGCATGCCTGCCTGCCTTCTAAACTTAGAATAAGGGGAAACAAATCATCCAGCCTTTTTTTGCATATCTGCAATTGCTTCAGTTAGACAATTTGTGAACACTACACTGCCCAGTCACATTTATTCTAAAGAAATGATCTAGGTGTGGTGAGATGTCCATCAGTGAGCTTAATCATGGTATTTGTAACTCATCTTTTAATGGAGATCTTGAGAGATGTAAAACACTCATCCCATTAACTATACACATGGACCATTTGTTAAGTCAAACTGGAAATTATGGAGTAATATAGTAGTTAATTTATCCTAAGTCACAATTGATATTCAAATTAAATGTGTATGAAAAGTTAGAGAAATAGTAAAGTGTTTTTCTTGAAGGGTGTTGCTCTCAGTGTGGTGACTAGCACCAGATTAAAAGATAGTTCATGGAAACCGTATGTATGAGCAAAGATTATGGACATTAAGCCAAACGATAAAGAAACGTCAAATTCAAAACGATAAAACCCATTCTGTATCAACCAATGTAAGTTGTAAATGTTATATTTTAAGAGCGATACTTTGCCAGTCAACAAGTAAATAAATAAATTGGCATGGTAATTCAGCTGCAACAGAACTTGTGTGCTATGTCCTTAAATGAAATGAAAAATGCATGACTTTATTTGCATACAAACTTTTAATTATTTAACTTTTTAACCTAACAATAGATATTTACAATCTTAATCATTCATACAATTGCCTCAGCACTAAATAGGATATTATATTTATTTATTATCAAGTGTCGTATAACAAAAGAAAGGTTTTGCTGTCTTTAAAAGTGGACCGCTAGTGCCCCCTTCTGTTCTGAAAAATAAGAAACATTTATTCTCAGGATTTGAGACAATAAATTCACCCCCTAAAAAGCTGTTTCAAATCAGAATTATGCCGATTCTTTGATGATTTAATAATAAGTCCCTTTTCTCCTTGTTAGTAAACATTATGATGTTTTTCCAAGGGGAGCTACCTTCCAAGGAAAAAACACAAAACCACGGAACCTTATTATTTTTAAGCATAATCACTTTTATTTAATTTGAGCTTTAATATTATTTCCAAAAAAATTTAAAATAGTTGAGATAGTATAACTAGTGGCTTTACATTTGACCGTGTGCAAACTAGTAAGTCTGTATCTACCTGGCTTAATCACATCAAATGTCATGCTGCATTACTTTGTACAAAACTCAAGCTATGTACAAAACTCATAGACATATTTATTTATTGAATACTTTTCTGATGTAAAATAAGTGGCAAAAGGCACTAGAATAGATTAAAAAGATATTATGATACAACATTAATTGTAGTATCATCACCTTTTTCTAGATAGGTCTGCATATGAATGTTAATTTTCAGTTTTAATTTCAGAATATACTTTAAGAGAATGGATTTATTACATATATATATCGTGAGTGAGATTTTCATCAGATATTCTATTTCTGGAATTGATATCTTTAACTCTTATGGGATTTCTGCAATTATTTTAAGAATGTGACTGGAAGATATTATAAAAATACGCAAGAAAAACAGGAACATGTAATTTAAAAGTTTGCATTAAACCAAAAATCTGATATTTCACAATTTTCTAGAAGAATTTTCTAAAAGTATAATAAAATATTCCTTTTGGTAAGTGAAATATTATAATAAAAGCATCTTTCACTCCTATTTTATAATCACCGTTCTTATTTTAGGCATATTACAACAAATATGTTAAACATTTTATTAGCAAAATTGCCAATAGACCAGAAGCAACTTGTAATACCATCAAACATTCAATATTTAGAACACACTTCATAAAGATCTACCTTAGGAAAAAAAAATCTGTATCATCAAGGAACGTCATGTTAAGTCCTCAGATAAGTTTCTTAAATGTTTTTTCTTAACTTATATATAGGATTCAGTTGTCATATGTTACCACGAGATATACCACTAGATATATTTGTCATTTAAATATTACCCCATCATGCCTCATAAAAAATGATTTCTTAAAATGAATGACAACTGCTTTGTCTCAGTCTTCCCAGATGCACATTTCAGGGGCATGTTTCTTTTTCACCAGTACAGTCTCACATACCCACTCTGGTAATGTGAAAGAATTGAAAGCATCAGAAGAACTGAATTTAATGACATGTTTCTTTCAATGCGATACCTCAGATGGAAAAGTCCTCCTATGCGAAAGCATGCAAGAGTCAACGAGTCACACAGAGAGATGGAAACCTGATCTGAATGGGTCACACTTCACCTATCAAATTAGTGATTCTCTTATTATAGCTCCTTTTTTTTGACTAGGAGTAACAGTAGTGTGAGGACTACCTCTTTTGCTAATGATTCTCCGCTCCTGGGGATCGCTGACAGAATCACTCAGTTACTAAAAATTTGTAGGTGTAATACAGATGTTTCCATTCTAGTTTTTTTCTTCAAATTTCTCAAAAATGCATAAAGGAATTTTCATATGCAAAATATAGCTCCTGATAGAGCAATTTCAATTATGGTTCTATTTTAAGAAACAATAACAACCATATCATATCAAAGGGGAAAAGAAAACTGTTTTTGGATTTCTAGCTTTAAATCTTTGACTGAATTAAATTATACCTCTCATTTTATTATCATTACCAACCACCATATGTGGGCACCTTTGAATGCATTCTCTCTGACACTTGGAGGCCAGTTCTCTGAATGCAAACTACACGCAGTACAGCTGCAGAGTGGCATACAATTGTTGCTAAGTTGAATTGCATTAATAAATATCTACCACAGAAAAGAGCCAAGGAGTAAGGATTTAAGCATGTTATACATTATATTGAGAAATCTTTATTGCTTGGAACAATCCAGAATAAAAAGGATTCCTACTAATTTAGAAATGAAACAGCAAATGTACAGTTAAAATAGTGTTATAATTAGAACAAGTACCCAAGAGAGACTACATATGATCTTTGTAAATGGAAGAAAAAAATCCATTATATAATAACTAAAAAAAACAGCACTCAGCTTTACATTCTTTTTGTTTTTACTTCATATAACCAGCTTTCCAAATGTTTAAATGTTTGGGAAAATTGCAAGAACTTTTCATTTATGTGAATACTTACAGAATTTGTACAATCCTAGTTTTATGATATAGTCTCTAACCTATATTCTAAAATTGATAGATCTCTATAGTATTATAATGTGATCAAATAGGAGAAAAAGGGGGGGAGAGAAAAAGGTACTTCAAAAACTTAGCAAGCACCTCTGTTATAACTGATAATAATGGATTTCAACTATAAGGAAAGATTTTTCCCCATGGTAGATGGTGGGAGTACATGATAACTATAGGTATGATCAAAACTTATTTCAATGCTTTGAAATGTCAAATGAGTAATTTTATTCTCTTTTATTTTTAAACTATTTTCAGAGACAACACAAAATTATATAATGTTACATTTATTTTAACCTACACTTCTTCCTTCAGAAGGTTACTTGTCTAAACATTTCACTAACATTGTGCAATTTTAAACTGAGAAAAAGAACAAAGTTACAAGTGTGACAATTTATCAGGAATAGATTAAGTGACAGCTGTAACTAGAATCAGAATTAGTAGATTATTTTAATGGCTCTAGGAAGAGTATAATTTACAAAAGTATATTTGAATGATGTTAAAGATAGCAGCAAAATTTGCTTCGTACAGGAGCAGTTCTTTAAGTTAAACTGCACAATATTCTCTATATTTAAATTTCAATACAGACGTGTGCTTTGTGAATCAACAATCCATAGGTTAGGTTAGTCCATTGAAATAGGGGAAAAACTAGAATTTCCCAGTTATTAGTCAGGTCATAGACTTTTAGCCAATTTATGATACTTTAAATTACCTTTTGTCTTTTCATCACAATTCTAGAATTAGTACTCCTTCAAATTATATGATAAATTAAATTGGCTATATTTCATCTTTATAATATATTTTTTTATTTACTGAGGCAAAGTTAATTGCTTTTTTCCAAAATACCAAGATCTAGAAATCTTTGCATTTTTTTCATCAAAAATTGTCTAAAACACCAGTGTCTCAAGAAATCTTGACCTCTTGAGAGGTATTATCCAAATTCTCAAGTCTAATTTCTTAACACCTAATGCTATCAAAAGTAAATAATTCATATAACATTAACATTACTATATATGTAATTCATATTTTTCCAAAGCACCCTTTATTATTTTCTATCAGTAATTTCTTTGTATTTCTATTAATTGTCATTACTTTAAATTTTTAAAAAGTCCCCAGAAGAACTACTCCCTATACAATGCCATTGATATTTAAGCATACTGGAGTTGAGAATGACAACAAAGATGGAGAAAGAAGGAGAAGGAGAAGAAAGAGGAGGAGGAAGTGGAGGTGGAAGAAAGAGAAAAAGTCTTTAGTGTTTTATTAAATATTTCTGGAAAGTGAGAATATCAATTTGGACATTTGATTGAATGCTACTATACTGTTCAATTCCAAATTGTATAACATGAAAGTGGCTCTTCCCACAAACTTTTGAGAAGAATTTGATCACTTCTTATTATCTTGTCTGACTTTTATGAAGGCTGTGTATTGTACAGCTGAATAGATGTTGCAAATCAATTAGTCAATGTGTAAGCCTTCAATTAAGCAGAATCATAACCGAGTAAGAATTGGGTTGTTGGAAAAGTCAGGATGCATTTTTGCATATAACAAACATATAACAAAAGTATGTCATGATTTTCTGGCAATCCAGTACTATGCAGAAATTATGGACTCGATATAGCAGAGGATTTGCATTCATGAGTTCCCAGGGTCTATAACCGCCACTGCATATGTCAGACACAAGCTGTGCTCTAATTTTTTCTTTCTCATAAAAAGTCTAAATATTAGTGAATAAAAAATCATCTTAAATATTAAATTAAATGATATTCTTTTTTTTCCCGAATGATACTCTTGCCTCCTCAATCCCTACACTCTACTGGGAAGTGAAATGCTTTTAATATAGAGTATATTTCTTTTAAACTATGGAGAATCTTTTCCTATCTCAAAATAAAAAGTTTGTATTCAAGATAAAAAGAAGTAGCCACCCTGTCAATCTTTGTGAGAACTACTATGGTTATCACTAAGTGGAGTGGGGGAGCACTGAACATTGGGGATGGGTACAGAATGGAAACACACCTTGTCATCTCATAATCTTGTAAGCCATTATAAATCAGTAATACATTTTAAATATGTACTCAGCACTATATTAACTAGGGCAAGACAAAAGCTATTTTCTCTGCTATCTGACCTATGTATGTATCATCTCATTGTCTTAAAAGAGAAAGAAAAGCAAATACATAAGGGAGGCAACACAAACAGTTACAGACATGCACAGAGCATTAGGTGGATAAGAAAAAATATATGGTAGAAAGGCAAAGATATGAGTTGTGTTACATGATTAGTTTGCAGCAAATGGAAGAATAAATATTTTTACTGTAATGAAATCTTATTTTGAGACATTTATTCAGTTGCCAGTTTGCTTCATGTTTGGGTTTTGGTTACTTGTTATTTTTGTTTGTTTTGTTTACTAATGGGAAAAAGAGCTTCCTAGACTTTGAATAAAAATCCTAAAGATTTGACACTGGCAAACCAAATCCTTTCTAAACAAACCAAATCCTTTCTAACTGAAGAGCATCTACGAAAGTGGTCTATTCACAGAACTCGACAAATTACAATGTGTAAACCAGTAAATAATTAACTAAAATTAAGTTAATAAAAAGAAAACTAAAGACTAACCCACAAACAAAGGCACAACCAGAGCATGATTTATTTATAATTTTAAAATTAAGCAAAATGTAAGTGGAAAGCACTTTTTAATATAATTTCCATGTGACCATTACAGTCACAATTCTAAAATCATAAGCATACACTCCACAGAAGCCATTATAAAAAGAAGTGAACATTTATTATCTTCATAGTTCCACCTAGAAAGAAAGTTCTTGTCTAAGCAATTTCTTGCTAAATGGATTTTGAATAAACCCAGAAATGACATCACAAAACAATTAGCCAAGTTCATTAAGAATATTCATTCCAAGTACATCAAGGCTTGGAAAGGAATGACAGCTTTTTAATGTCAGCTCGTCTCCTTGAAATGGATTGTTTCTTGAAAATCCTCTGTTGGAACTTGTACAGTTGGAAGTATGCAGTTGATTGTTCTTAGCATTTGCATGAATGTGTATGTGCTTGTGAGTGACCACTATGTGTGAAGTCTAAGGGGACTGCTCCATGTTAATGAGAAACCAAGGAATTCCTCAAGCAGCATCTGGCATAAGTGTGAATCACATAATTTAAAGCTGCCTGACATGCCTAGTTTCAAATTTTTAGGTCTTCTTTCTTTTAAAGCAATTTAATCACTATAACATTAAAAGGGGGGAAGTGTTTTCCCTTGTGCTTCACACAGCAATTATGGATTGGGAATCCCACAACCCCATGTATTCTGACAGTAGAGAATGAGCATCACAAACTCCCATGGTGCTTTGAGGAAAACTTGAAAAGGCAGAGACCCCTCTACCAGGTACACTCCAGTTTGACAGTTTGTCTCTCATGAATACAGTTTTGCAATCTGTAGGCAAAATAAGAGGCCAACCCAATTCACTCTAATCCTAAACCTTTCCACTATGAAAATCCACTGTCACAAGATTTTGGACTTTTTGCATAACTCTTGGTAAAAATGAAAATATAGATGCTTCCACAAAACTTCCTTTAAAACTGCCTACACATTTTCATTACCTAAAGCAAAGAATAATGTCAGGATTTAAATCAAAGTAGCATTTTTAAAGTAAAATAAATGATATTTTTATTACCTCTAACTTAAGAGCTCTACAACCATGACAACATATTTTTCAAAGAAAATCAAGATCAAACTTAGTTTTAAAATAAGACTTATTACACCCCTAATCTGAACAGAAATGACTTTCATTGTTTAATTTTCCTTTTTTATTAATAAATTATAGAAATGCTTGCCTCTGAGTGGATTAAAAATAGCAACAAGTTGAATGCTTCAAATCTCTCAAGATATATTTATTGTACCTTCCCCATTAAGGTATATGCAAAGCAAAAAATATATTAGCAAAAGCTTATTCTTGAATTGACAATAATGTGTGTTTTACTTATATTATCCTATATTTTATCAATACTATTAGTTAAAGCACCAAAAGACATTTTTTTCTAATCAAAGCTGCTAAATATTTCAATGAAATTACAGTGATGATTATATTAAAATGATTCCAGTTTGAAATTCTCCTCACTTCATTTCCATCAGGAATTTTCCTCCTGGAACATACTCTTTATGAAGTTTATTTTCATTACTTGTAAGTAAATATTAAGTGTATTAAGAAAAGTTTTGAAAATGAGCTTTCTGTGTTTTTTCGAAAAGAAGGTAAGGATAAAAACATAGGAATTTTCCTAATAGAACTCCCACAGAAAT